>NW_022437042.1:3081009-3104505 GCF_009761245.1 Sapajus apella
CCCAGCTACTCAGGAGGCTGAGGCAGGAGAATTGCCTGAACCCAGGAGGCGGAGGCTGCGGTGAGCCGAGATCGCGCCATTGCACTCCAGCCTGGGTAACATGAGTAACACTCCGTCTCAAAAAAAAAAAAAAAAAAAAAAGAAGTACAGAAGAAATAATAAATCTGACATTGTCAAGGAGAAAGGCAACAGTGGGTTCTAGGTGTGTCGAGTTTTGAGTACTTGTGAACTATGCAGGTAGAGCTGCCCAGTAGGCAGTTGGGTGCTTGGTTTTGGAGGTCAGTGGGAGGTCAGAGCCAAAGATAAAGATTTGGGAGCCATCTGCCTGTAGGAGGTGTTTAAAGCAAAAGCTATGGTAGAATTTTCTAGAAAGGGTATATAAATTGAGGAGGACCAAAAGAGTTGCTGGTTACCAGTGCCAAATATTGCCCCCTTAAAAATCCAGTATAACCGGGCTCAGTGGCTCACACCTGTAATGTTAGCACTTTGGGAGGCTGAGGTGGGTGGATCACTAGGTCAGGAGTTTGGGACCATCCTGGTTAATATGGTGAAACCCTGTCTTTACTAAAAATACAAAAATTAGCTGGGCGTGGTGGCGCATGCCTGTAGTCCCAGCTACTCGGGGGGGGCTAAGCCAGAAGATTCACTTGAACTCAGGAGGTGGAGGTTGCAGTGAGCCAAGATTGCACCACTGCACTCTAACCTGGGACACAGAGCAAGACACCATCTCAAAACAAAAAAAATCCAGTAATGATATAACCAAAAAGAGCCACTGGATTTGGCAACCAGGAGGTTGACAATGGAATACATTTCATTTATTCAAATGTTGATTAAATATCTACTATGTGTTAAGGATACTAAGGATACAGTGAATAAAACAGACCAAAAAAATCCCTCCTCCCATGTAGCTGAAATTCTAGTTGCAAGGAAGGAGCAGATAAATAAAGGAAATAAATAAGTAAATTATATCAAGTATTAAAAGGCAGTGAATGCTCTGAAGGTTAGGTAAGCTGCCTATGGTCACATGGCCAAGTAAGTGCAGAAACCAGGACTAGAAACGAACCTGCTCAACTCGAGAGTTGTGCTCTTCTTACTGTTGTACCACACCTCCTCTCCCACTTCAAAAATCTTGGTTCTATTGCCACAGAATTCCATATAGCCCCAGCTAAACATTTCAGAAACAAACCAGAGTACATGCAGAGTTTAATCTAAACTCAACGCCGTTTCTGAAAGCCAGCTATGAGGGGACATCCCCAGACAAGTAGTACCAGTTTTATATGTAGATGGTATATTGAAAAGTCATTTCATCTGATCATAAAATTACTTTTCTAAGAGGATGACTGGGTGCAGTGGCTCACACCTGTAATCTCAGCACTTTCAGAGGCCAAGGTGGGCGGATCACTTGAGGCCAGGAGTTTGAGACTAGTCTGGCCAACATAGTGAAACCCCGTCACTACTAAAAATACAAAAATTAGCCAGGTGTGGTGGTATGCACCTGTAGTCCCAGCTACTCAGGAGGCTGTGACAGGAGAATCGCTTGAACTCAGGAAGTAGAGGTTGCCATGAGCCGAGATCACGCCACTCCACTCCAGCCTGGGCAACAGAGTAAGACTCTGTCTCAAAAATAATAATAATAAAGGATAAAACATTCCTTTCAGAGATGGAGCATTTGGGTAATAACAGGGTTTGGTCAGGCTGGCTCTGAAGGTAGTGATGATATCCATGGGATAGCCAAAGTGGTATAAAGGTGAGGATCACTGAAGCCGAGGGCCAGAAACTGGTCATAGGCTGGGTCATCTTTATAGATTCCAAAGTTACCTAAGATGATGGTAAGGCTCGGAGAGGGTGAGCTACCAGGTGTCATAGTCTTCAATGAATGTGGAAGAGTGGCCATATTAGGAGATAATAGCAGGACAAGGACTATGGTTCAGTGACATTAGCCCCAGCTAAGTGCTTCTGTCATCAGAGTGGAGGAGGAAGGGTCTGGGAACAGCAACAGAGTGAGAAGAATGCCACCTACCCTGTCACATCTGTGATGTGGAAAAATGAACAGCCTCTGCTTGGGAGCTTCACAGAGGAAGTACCAGTAAAGATAAGGAAACAGGAGAATACTGTAAAAAGGCTAAGGGCATGGGAGTATGTTTATCAAGTCCAGAGGCATAGGTTGGGAGGGACTGTAAGTATGAAATTGAGTCTGTCCCAAATGTCTGCTTCCTTCCAGGCAAAATAAACCACAAATATGTGCACAGGGTATCATGATTGTATTGCATGTTAATATCCATTCTAAGCCGATAGAACAAGAAGAACCCCATGGCAGCCATTCTTTGCTATCATCTTGGCCAGGAGCACAGCATCTAGAGTGCAGACTTGAGACCCTGGCTTCTTCCACTAGGACATTTATTTCCTAGTGTTTCAATCATCTCATCCCAGCTTCTGTTTCCTGCCAGGCTCAGAGCCCCTACCTCCCACACAGTGGAGGAGTAGATGTCCATTTCTCAGGAGCAGTGGACTGCTTCCGGCAGATAGTGAAGGCCCAGGGGGTCCTGGGGCTCTGGAATGGATTAACAGCCAATTTACTGAAGGTAAGAAGAGCTACCAGTCTCTGCTGTTCCTCTGCCTCTTCCAATTCTACCCTCTTCTTTTGTCATCCCCCATCACAGTTAGCTTGGAAAACCCCCTCTAGCACTAATGGGTAGCACAAGGCCAATGAATGTACACTGTCTGTCAGCCCTTTAGAGAGGGGAACATGTGTAATGGTGGAGTATCTTTTTTTTTTTTTTTTTTTTTTTTTGAGACGGAGTTTCGCTCTTGTTACCCAGGCTGGAGTGCAATGGCGTGGTCTCGGCTCACCGTAACCTCCGCCTCCTGGGTTCAGGCAATTCTCCTGCCCCAGCCTCCTGAGTAGCTGGGATTACAGGCACGTACCACCATGCCCAGCTGATTTTTTGTAGTTTTAGTAGAGATGGGGTTTCACCGTGTTGACCAGGATGGTCTCGATCTCTTGACCTCGTGATCCACCCGCCTCAGCCTCCCAAAGTGCTGGGATTACAGGCGTGAGCCACTGCGCCCGGCCTATGGTGGAGTATCTTATACCGCATTCCAGAGGAGCTGAGCATTTAGTGCAGAAATTCCTAATGTGGAGGTTCATGGGCCCCTAAGAGGAACCTAACCCCTCATCCTAAAATTCTATGCAAAAATGTATGTGTATATGCGTATGTGCATCATATTCCCAAAGAACTCCATGACCAAAAAAAAAAAAAAAAAAAGGTTAAGTACTCTGGACTAACCTTGCACTAGCTGGCATGTAAATGATTCCAGTCAAGGCCAGCATATCGTGACAGGCAGTATTAGATTGTCTGTGTGCATATGACCTAGATCCATCACCTCCCAGGCAGGGCATCCCCTTCAATCACTGTCATTCCTCTACCAACCCACACTGGGCCAGCTTTCCTTTTGCCATCTTCTCTGATTCCAAAAACAGTTGCCATTTGTATTGCCACTGCCATTATCTCACTTTACCTTAATCCAAGTTGACTGCAGACACATTGTTTTCTTTTTAAGAATTTAACTTGATTTTCATTTTCTGTTTTAACAGATAGTTCCATATTTTGGAATTATGTTTAGCACCTTTGAGTTCTGCAAGAGAATCTGTCTTTATCAAAATGGTTACATTCTGTCTCCATTGAGCTATAAATTGACCCCAGGAGTCGATCAGAGTTTGCAGCCCCAGGAATTACGAGAATTAAAGAAGTTCTTCAAAATGAGAAAACTGAAGTCTAAAAAACCAACTCTATAAAATGGAATGGAACTAGAAGTGCACTGACGGCGTGTTGCAATCACAGATAACTGCAGCCTCATAACTGGGCACCTAAGGAGGGAGGAGAAGCTACTGCTGTCTGCTGCTCTGGGATATGAGACAGTATGGTCGTGCACCGCCTCAAATCTCCACACTGATGTCCCCATGAACTCCTGCACCATGAGAAGGTTTCCCAACTTGAGTGTGTCATGATGGCATTCCACGAGATTTTGTAATCAGAGTCTAGCAATGATAAAATGTACAATTTATGCTCTGAATAGAAACATAACACCAAAGAAAGGGCATTGTCATAACATCTCAAAGCAACATGTAATTGATGTGGCTGAGTGGATACCACATTGTGAGCAGAGCCACCGGGTCACTTGTACTTAATGCAAAGCTTGTACAAACCAACGTCAGCCTAGTTTTGTTTAGTTTGACCTGAGACTTCCCAATACAATCTGTTGTTTTGTTTTGTTTTTAGAGACAGGTTCTTGCTCTGTCACCCAGGCTGGAGTACACTGACACAATAATAGCTCACTGCAGCCTCCAACTCCTGGGCTCAAGATATCTTCCTGCTTCAGCCTCCCAAGAGTTGAGACCATAGGTGTGTACCACCACACCTAATTTTTTTTGGAGGAGGGGTCTTGCTATGTTGCCCAAGCTGGTCTTGAACTCCTGGGCTCATGCAATCCTCCTGCCTTGGCCTCCCAAAGCACTGGGATTACAGGTGTGAGCCACTGCACCCTGCCCCAATACAATCTTTCTTGAATTCAAATTTTTGCTGACTTCTGAGTGTACACACCACTCAGTGATGTGTATCACAATAGTGATAGCTTTTAAATGTTCTGATGAAACCAAATAAAAATATCGAACATTTAAAAGCTATCACTATTGTAGTAGAATCATCCTCCTTTTTTGAAATTTGAAGCATCCCAGGCTTAAAATTTTATGTTTCAGGAAGACAGTTTATACCATGACTGCTTAATTATGCCCCAAAGACCTTCTTCTGATTGAAGTCATGTACAGTTCAGTGGCCTGAATTCTCTGCCTTTTTAACTTGCTTTGCAAGCCTACCCTGAAAATAAATTCTTTAGTCAAGTTATTCTCAAAGATGTCCCAGTTGCCTAGAAAGGATCAAATGGAACATTTGACACACATACCTTAAAAAAATGTAACTGACTATAAACACTTTAGCCTAATCATCTGTATCAAACTTTCTAAAAATCAAATTTGAGGATTGTTCCACCTTAGGAATTCTATGTAAACTTTAAATAACTATACTTTTCAAATAGCACCTATCCATGCATTTTTAAATGCCTTAATATAAGGCCAGGTGTGGTGGCTTACGCCTGTAATCCCAACACTTTGGGAGGCCAAGGCAGGCGGATCATGAGATCAGGAGTTCAAGACCAGCCTGGCCAAAATGGCGAAACCCTGTCTCTACTAAAAATACAAAAAAATTAGCCAGGCGTGTTGGCATGTACCTGTAATCCCAGCTACTCAGGAGGCTAAGGCAGGAGAATCACTTGAAACCAGAAGGCAGAGGTTGCAGTGAACTGAGATCACGCCACTGCACTCCAGCCTGGGCAACAAGAGCAAAACTCCATCTCAAAAAATAAAAATGCATTAATATCTAACATTAAATTGTTAATTTATACACACGCATACACTCATACACAGAGAGAGATTTTCAGTATGTTGCAAGTATTTTTTCCTATTAAATTTATTTTCCAGGCCGGGCGCGGTGGCTCACGCCTGTAATCCCAGCACTTTGGGAGGCTGAGGCGGGTGGATCATGAGGTCAAGAGATCGAGACTATCCTGGTCAACATGGTGAAACCCCGTCTCTACTAAAAATACAAAAAATTAGCTGGGCATGGTGGTGCGTGCCTGTAATCCCAGCTACTCAGGAGGCTGGGGCAGGAGAATTGCCTGAACCCAGGAGGCGGAGGTTGCGGTGAGCCGAGATCGTGCCATTGCACTCCAGCCTGGGTAGCAAGAGTGAAACTCCATCTCAAAAAAAACAAAAAAACAAACAAACAAAAAAAAATTATTTTCCAAAGAAAAAATGACATGTTGGGCATTTATTGCTAATCTGAGTTATAAAACTACGGTTAAATACATACTGGCCAAATCTATAAACTCTCTGAGCCTTATCCGATTTAAGTATACCAAAATAATTCACTTTTCCAACTGCTGTGGTATTGTGTTTTATGGAGAATGGCAGTTAACACACACATGGAAATCTCATCTGTAGTTCAATCTATTAGAGTTTGGAGGATGGCAGATTCTTTACCCAGAGTGAATAGTTCATGTTTATTACTCTTTATTTTCCTTGAAACAGACAACTTTTCAAACAGTTCTGAAAGCTGCAAAAATATTTTTTACTTTATTTTTTAAACTATAAAATCCTAACACCTCACATTATTTCATGGTAATATCTTGTGTATTCCTCCACAAGTTTTTTTTCTTTTGAAAAAAAATTGTCACCTAGGCTGGAGTACAATGGCACAATGTCAGCTCACTGCAACCTCTGCCTCCCGAGTTCAAGCAATTCTCAAGTCTCAGGCTCCGAAGTAGCTGGGATTACAGGCACCTGCCACCATGCCTGGCTAATTTTTGCATTTTTAGTAGAGACAGGGTTTCACCATGTTGGCCAGGCTGGTCTCCAACTCCTGACTCTAGGTGTTCCGCCCACCTCCACCTCCCAAAGTGCTAGGACTACAGGTGTGAGCCACTGCACGCTGCCCTTCCACAAGTATTATTAAATAGATAGCCAAGCTCTTGCAGTTGTCATGCACAGAAATGTTTTCCGAGCTGCGGTTTTGATTTTTTCTTCATTAAATTAAGAGGGGAAAATAATATGCCTGATTTTTCTAATTTCAGAAGAACTCTTAAACTCTTGTTCTGTTTCTAAAATAAATTTCCAACTAATTTCATTTCCTTGGAGGTATGAAGAGAGAGTTCTGACTTTCTGCTTTATGGCTGACAATGAGCACCACACTGGACTAAGTACTTGAGAAGGATTATAAAGATGTGTGATGCAATATTGATTCAGAAGGAATTTATGGGCTTAAGGAACAAAAAATATATACCTACATATATGTAATGACTGATTACAAAGCAAATGCAAAGGCATGATAATGTAGTATCAACTGTTTCTAAGATTGCCAAGGAGCTGATACTTAGTGAATAAAAAACTGAAGGGGTCATCACAGGGGAGAGAGACTAGTGATCAACAGAGATTTGGGGAGGTTGTGAGTCTTATTATTGTTTTTTTTTTTTTAGACAGAGACTCATTCTGTCACCCAGGTTGGCTAACTGCAACCTCTGCCTCCCAGGTTCAAGCGATTCTCATGCCTCCGCCTCCTGAGTAGCTGGGACTACAGGCACCTGTCACCATGTCTGGCTAATTTTTGTATTTTGTTGGTAGAGACGGGGTTTCACTATGTTGGCCAGGCTGGTCTCGAACTTGTGGCCTCAGGTGATCCACCTGTCTCAGCCTCCCAAAGTGCTGGGATTGCAGGCATGTCCCACCGCACACAGCCATGTGTCTTGAACTAAATTTTGAAGGAAGTTAAGGGATATGTATTGGTCACGAATAGGAAGGCATTGCAGGTTAATGTCAGGGCATATGCAGTGTCACAGAGATGGAAGCAAGCAAAAGTGGTTTAGAGTAAGAAGAGTGGCTTTGTGCATTTATTCAATAACTGCTAGGCACTACAGAGACAGTGGCACAAAAGGCAGATAAGGTCCTTGCCCTCAAGGAGCTTATATTCTAGTGAGAGTGGCAGTCAATAAACAAGTAAACCAATCAATAATTTAGGTAATCATGGACTATAATGTTATGAGGGTGCTTATATACAAGGTGCTTTATTAGAGAATTATGTGGAGGTAAGGGAAAGGGGAATATTTTATTTTTGGTTTTTGTTTTGTTTTGTTTGAGACAGGGTATCACTCTGTCATCCAGGCTGGAGTGCAGTGGCGCGATTTCAGCTCACTGCAACCTCTGCCTCCCTGGCTTAAGCCAGAGGGGAATATTTTAAACCTGGGTACCAGAGAAGGCCACTCTGACAGGTGACATTTGAGATGAGACCTGAAGGATGAGAATGAGCCAACCATGCAAAGAACTAGGGAAGGCTGGTCGAAGTGCAGTGGGGTTTACAAGTAACTGATCACAACCAGCTACATATTTCTTTGTTCCTTCCTACTCACATTGCTTCACTTGACTTGACTTAAAAAGTGAAAAAAAGGGGGCCGGGTACGGTAATCCCAGTACTTTGGGAGGCCAAGGCAGGTAGATCACTTGAGGTCAGAAATTTGAGACCAGCCTGGCCAACATGGCAAAACCCCGTCTCTACTAAAAACACAAAAATTAGCCCCACGTGGTAGTGCACGCCTGTAATCTCAGCTACTTGGGAGGCTGAGGCAGGAGAATCACTTGAACCTGGGAAGTGGAGGTTGCAGTGAGCCAAGATCGTGCCACTGCACTACAGCCTGGGTGACAGAGCAAGACTCCATCTCAAAAACCATCATTCTCAGCAAACTGACACAAAAACAGAAAACAAAACACCACATGTTCACTCATAAGTGGGTGTTGAATGATAAGAACACATGGACACAGGGAAGGGAACATCACACACCAGGCCCTGTCGGGGGGTGGGGGGCTAGGGGAGGGATAGCATTAGGAGAAATACCTAATGTAGATTGCCGGGGATGGATGCAGCAAACAACCATGGCACGTGTATACCTATGTAACAAACCTGCATGTTCTCCACATGTACACCAGAACTTAAAGTATAGTAATATTTTTTTAAAATAAAATAAAAAGAAAAAAGAACGAGGGAGAAGAGCATTCCTGGCAGAGAGAAAAACAAGTGCAAAAGTGTGGCAGTGGGTAAGCCTTGGTGAACAGAAAGGAGGTGAGGGTAGCCAGAGTGTGGTGAGAGTCGGATGAGATGAGACTGGAGAGAGCGAGCCAGATCTTATGTGGCCACGTGGGCCAGAACAAGAAGTTGGATTTTATTCTAAATGCAGTGGGGAGTCATCAAAGATTTTTAAGCAGAAAAGCAATATAATCTGACTGATTTTTAAAAGATTACTCAGTTGCTGTGTGGAGAACGGATTGGAGGGAAGCAAGGCTGTGAAACCAGTTAAGAAGCGATTTCGGAAGTCCAAGCAAGAAAAGATGGCTTGGACTAGAATAGTGGCAATAAAGATGGAGATGAATGAACGAGTTCAAGATGTATTTTGGAGGTGCACTCAGCATGATTTGCTGAGCGATTGAATGTAGGGAGTTAAAGAAAGGAGTCAAGGGTGGCACCTAGGCTTTTGGTTTTTGTTTGCTTTTCTAAGACAGGATATCTTTTGTTCCAGGCTGGAGTACAGTGGAGCTATTTCGGCTCACTGCCAAAATAGAACTCCATCTCCCATTTTCAAGCAATCCTTCTACCTCAGCCTCCCGAGTATCTGGGATTACCGGCACAAGCCACCATGCCTGGCTAATTTTTGTAGACATAGGTTTCACCATGATGCCCAGACTGGTCTCGAACTCTTGAGCTCAAGTTAGCAAGGCCTGCCTTAGCCTCCCAAAGTGCTGGGATTACATGTGGCTGGTTTTTGGCTTTTGACTTGAGAACAGGTAGATCATTTTGCCATTTGCCAATGTGGGGAAGACTGAGGAGGGCCAGAGTTTTGGTGGGGAGGAATTAAAAGTTCTGTTTTGGAAATGTTAAATTCAAAATGTCCATGAGACATGCAAGTACAGGAGTCAGGTACACAGTGGGCTGGAGCACACGCTGTCTATGTAACTGTCCAAACCAGTCACGGTAAGCAAATGACCCCTACCAAAGGTGTCCACACCTTAACCCCCAGAACCTGTGAATATGTTACCTTTCCTGACAAAAGAGACTTTGCAGATGTGATTACTGTTACAGACATTGAAATGGAGGGATTCTCCTGGATTTGTTGGGTAGGCCCAATCTAATCACAATCCTTAAATCCCAGCACTTTGGGAGGCTGAGGTGGGTGGATCATTTGAGGTCAGGAGTTCGAGACCAGCCTGGCCAACATGGTGAAACCCCATCTCCACTAAAAATACAAAAATTAGCTGGATGTGGTGGCAAACACCCATAATCCCAACTACTCAGGAGGCTGAGGCACGAGAATCACTTGAATCTGAGAGGCAGAGGTTGCAGTGAGCCAAGATCATGCCACTACAGTACCAGCCTGGGTGACAGAGCGAGACTCCGTCTCAAAAAAAAAAAATCACAAGTGGAAGAAGAAGGCAAAAGAATGGGTCAGGGAGATGCAAGGATGGAAGAAGAGGCAGGAGAAATGAGGCCTGAGGAGAACTGGATTCGCCATTGCTGGCTTTGAAGACAAAGATTTCCAGGAGCTAATGACCTCTAAAAGCTGAGTATGACCCTCAGCTGACAGCCAGCAAGGAAACAAATGACCTCAGCCCTACAGTCACAATCAACTGGACTCAGCCAAGAACCTGAATGAGCAAGCTAACAAATTCATCTCTGGAACCTCCAGGAAGGCATTCGGGCCTGCGGACCCTTCAGTTTTGGCCGAGTGAGACCCATGTCAGACTTGTGACCTACAGAACTGCAAGATAATAAATTTGTGTTGTTTAAACCAATGCATTTGTGGTAATGTTATAGCAGCCATAGGAAACTAATATATCAGAACATTATTGATAATTATTTCAGGATAATAGGGACAAGTCTAGAGTTTGGGGAAAAGTGATGACTGAAGAGATAGGAATTTGGGTGTCATCAGCAGACAGATGGCATTTAAAGCCAAGGGACTGAGTAAGAACACTAAAGGAGTAGATGGGAAGAAACTTCTGGGGGAAGGGGAAGCAACAAAAACTGACACTGAAGATGATGGCTAAAGAAAGGCCTCAAGATGGGACTTGAGGCTGGGCACGGTGGCTCATGCCTGTAATCCCAGCACTTTGGGAGGCCAAGGTGGGCAATCACTTGAGGTCAGGAGTTCGAGACCAGCCTGGCCAGCATGGTGAAACCCTGTCTCTACTAAAAATACAAAAATTACCTGGGTGTGGTCGTGCGTGCATGTAATCCCAGCTACTTGGGAGACTGAGGCAGGAGAATCGCTTCAACCTGGGAAACGGAGGTTGCTGTAAGCCAAGATCACACCACTGCACTCCAGCCTGGGCAACAGAGCAAAACTGTCTCAAAAAAAAAAAAAAAAATGGGACTTGAACCAGGCATGCTGACCTGAAGCCCTAGTACATTCTATTGTGATGCAGTTGCCTCTAATCTAATCACAAAGACAATGAGGAGGGAAAAAACAAATATAACAACAATAGAAGACTGGAGAAGGGATAGATACAGGGGGAAAGTCGTGTACCAGCAGAAAGCAAAAATAAATTCTTCAGTCATAAGCATCCCTTTTGTTGTCATTGCTAGCCAAAAATAAAAGTAATATCCAAACTAATTGACATAATATTCAGGTCCATTTGACAGTTACTTAGGCAATGTCTAAAATGTTCCAATGGGGCCAGGCACAGTGGCTCACACCTGTAATCTCAGCACTTTGGGAGGCCAAGGTGGGAGGATTGCTTGAGCCCAAAGAGTTCAAGACAAGCTTGGGCAACATAGGAAGACCCTGTCTCTACAAAAAAAATTCAAAAATTAGCCAGGGGTGGTGGCAGGTGCCTGTGGTCCCAGCTAATCAGGAGGCTGAGGTAGGAGGGTCACTTGAGCCCAGGAGGTTAAGGTTGCAGTGACAGTGAGCCACGATCACACCACTGCACTCCGGCCTGGGCGAAAGAGATCCTATCTCAAAAATAAATATAAATAAATAAAATTTCACAATAGGATGATGGAAACACATCACACTGTATGTACTCTAGTACATACAGCTCGGGTAGTCATCAGAAAATACATATCACATATTAGGTCCTGAAATAAATATTTTTGCTCACATTTCTAAAAGGAAACTTGAAATAAAATGTTGTGCACTCATTATGTTTACTTTGGAATTAGAAGAAACTATACATCTTTATCAAAGATGAATCTCTGCTCCATTTTCAATGGACTCACCTGGGGATCCCGATTGCTATACCAAGCTGCCTGATTTTATATATATCAAATTACATTTAATTCTATATATGCAATATGTAATTTTTCCCATGAAGTTATTTAGTCTTACTCAGACTAAAGTTGGAGATCAACAAAGCAAAATGTACCTGTGCAGGGGACGTTTTGTGTAAATTTAAGGGGTATAAGTGCAATTTTGTTATATGAATATATTGCTTAGTGGGGAGGTCTTATCTTCATATAACCATCACCTGAATAATGTACATTGTACCCTGCACAGGTTTAGAAGATAATCACAGCTTGGAAAATTTATTAAAATATATCAAATATTTCTAATTAAATTTTTCTGAGTTAAATTATTTATATACAATTGGGCCAGGTGCAGTGGCTCATGCCTATAATCCCAGCACTTTGGGAGGCTGAGGCAGGCGGATCACTTGAGGTCAGGAGTTCGAGACTAGCCCGGCCAAGATGGTGAAACCCCATCTCTACATAAAATACAAAAATTAGCCAGGCCTGGTGGCAGGCACCTATAATCCCAGCTACTCGGGAGACTGAGGCAGGAGAAGCACTTGAACCTGGGAGGCAGAGGTTGCAGTGAGCCAAGATTGCACCACTGCACTCCAGCTTGGGTGACAGAGCAAGACACTGTCTCAAAAAAAACTTATTTACATACAATTGCATTTAAATGGTAACAAATCACCCCCATTTTCCTTCCTAACACATGTATATAAAAATAAAAACATTTGATCTAAAAAAGAAAGCAAGAAAGAAAGGCCTCAAGATGTGGAGGAACTGGAACTCTTGTACCCAGTTGTTGAGAATGTAAAATGGTACAATCGCTCTGGAAAAAACTTGGCAGCTCCTCAAACGATTCAACATAGATTTACCATGTGACCCAGCAATTCCACCCCTAGGCAACTATCACAGAAATAAAAACATATGTCCACACAAAAACTTGCATGGGGAAGTTTATAGCAGTGTCATTCATAATAGGCAAAAAGTGGAAATGAGCCAATATCCATAAAATGATGAATAACAAAATGTGGGCAGGGCATGGTGGCTCATGCCTATAATCCCAGCACTTTGGGAGGCCAAGGTGGACAAATCACCTGAGGTCCAGAATTTCAAGACCAGCCCGACCAACATGGTGAAACCCTATCTCTACTAAAAATACAAAAATTAGCCAGGCGTGGTATCGCATGCCTGTAATCCCAGCTACTTGAGAGGCTGACGCTGAGGCAGGAGCATCGCTTGAACCCAGGAGGCAGAGGTTGCAGTGAGCCAAGATCATGCCATTGCACTCCAGCCTGGGCAACAAGAGCGAAACTCCATCTCAAAAAAAAAAAAAAAAAAAAAAAGTGGCATATCTGTACAATGGAATACTACTTAGCAACAGAAAGTAATTAACTATTGATACATACAACAACATGAATGAATCTCAAAGAGTAACATGCCAAGTAAGCGAAGCTGGACCCCAGAAAGAAGAGTACATAATATATGATCTCATTTATACAAAATTATAAGAAATGCAAACTAATCTATAATGACAGAAAGCAGATCAAAGTTTGCCTGGGGATGGAGAAATTACAAAGGGGCACAAGAAAATTTTGGGTGGTAATGGATATGTTAATGATCGTAATTGTGGTGATGGCTTTACACGTGTATACATGCAAACTGTGCACTACAAATATGTACAGTTTGGCCAGGTGTGTTGTCTCACGCCTATAATCCCAGCACTTTGGAAGGCCAAGGCGGGCGGATCACTTGAGGTCAGGAGTTCAAGACTAGCCTGGCCAATATGGTGAAACCCGATCTCTATAAAAAAAAATAAATAAATAATATATATGTACAGTTTTACTGTCTGACAATTACACTTCAATAAGAGTGTTGTTTTGTTTTAAGCAGTTACCCATGGGCTGGAATCCTCCACCAACTGTTTTGTTTTGTTCTGTTTTGTTTTTTTGAAACAGAGTCTCACTCTGTCATCCAGGCTGGAGTGCAGCGGTGCGATCATGGTTCAATACAACCTCCACCCCCCTGGCTCAGGTGACCCTCCTGCCTCAGCCTCCTAGCTGGGACTACAGGCATGTGCCACCACACCCAGCTAATTTTTAATTTTTTTGTAGAGATGGGGTTTCACCATGTTGCCCTGGCTGGTCTCAAACTCCTGGACTCAAGCGATCCTCCTGCTTTAGCCTCCCAAAGTGCTGGGATTACAGGGATTAGCCACCCCACCTGGCCATATTTTTCTTAATATTAATAAAATCTGACACATATTAAATGCTGTTCTATGCATACATTATCTCATTAACATGTGCCTACAGTCCTCTGAGGTATAGGTACTATATAGGTACTATGATCATTCCCATTTACACCTGAAGAAACTGCAGTTTGGAGAAGTAAAGCAATTTATCCAAGACCTGACAGCTAGCAAGTGGCAGAGCCTGAATTTAAACTCAAGCAACCTGGCTGTAGGGCCCACCCTCTTAACCACTGGGCTAAACTACCTTTCTCTTCCTATTTGCCCCAAATTCCCAGACCCAGACCCAGAGTTCAAATCCACTTATAGATATAAAAGGATGTGGCCATAGAATCTTAGAAATGGAAAGAGTGTAGAACTCTCTTCCAGACCAACACAGCAATTTCCCCCATAGCATCCCTAACAAGTGGTTATGCTGCCTCAACTTTTAGCCTTTCCAGTAGCAAAAAGTTCACCCCCTCATACAGCAACCCATTCTACCTTTAAGTAGTTCATATTTTAGAAAGTAATGTCTTGTTGAGCTGAAGTCTACCTTCATGAAACCTCTGCCAGCAGGCGTTAATTCCATATTGAAGGTTTTAATTCTCTTCTACCAGACAGTCCTTCAATTATGAAGACAGTTATGATGTCCCTCTTTCACCCAAAGCTCTTTCCCAGTTAAATATCTCATTCATTCAGCCATTTCTCATAATACATGATTTATAGACACTTCACTTTCCTGATTGCCTTGTTTGAATATACTCCAGTTTGTTAATGTCCTCTTAAATGTAGCATCCAGAATTAAATGTAAAACTCTATGGGCTGGCCAACAGAGACCCAAGTGGAACTGAAAGATCCTCTGATCTGGTCACTACCATTCTCTTAGTGCAACTCAAGAATCATTAGTATTTTTTGGCATTTCCAACCCACAGTGAACTAGGACACGTAGTTCTAGTTCTCTTTTTCACACATGCTACCATTAAGCTCTATCTCATCCTTAAATGTCTTGCACTAAATAGGGCATTAGAACCTTTTATTGCAGTGCTTCCCATTTTATAAGCCTGGGTTTATTCTGGACTTTAGCACTTATGAGTCAATTCCCAGAGGTATGTGATATTCTTTGGGCTTTGTCATTGGAGGCATAGTCCTCCTTCTGTCATCTATACATGTACTTTTAAGATGTGAGCTCATCAGAGAATAATCTATAAGGACACTGTAGTTTATTAGAAATCTCTCCCTTTTTATCATTGGGACTTTTCCAAATTCTACAGTTCTGAATTTTCAACTGGATCCTTCCTCTCCCTCTTGAGCTATCTTTCTCTTTTGGTGTTAGGCCAGGAGATCATACTTATCTTTTTTCTGATCCTTTTGAAGTCTACCTTACATACACACATACATACACCGCCCCTCCCTCCCCGCCCACACACACAGGTTAATTAACCTATGTGACCATGCCCAACATTTTTTTTTTTTTTTTTTTTTAGTTTTTTTGCTTAACAGATATCCAGATGACAGGATCACTTTCCCCAAGATTCTTGTCACTTTCACTTTGCTAACCAGATCTTCCTTGTTTATTATCAGGATTAAACCCAGCTTAGCAATTTACCTCATTGCTTCTTCATTCTTTTGAGAACTATAATTACACTGTATTAGCAAGAGAGCCAAGAATCTATCAGATGTTTTCTTAACTTTAAGACGGTCTTAAAAATAAGAAAAAAGAATGTATCAGCTATGTTGCTATCAGAATAATGGAACTTCCAGGTGTTCAGAATTGGATTAGAATTGGAAAGGGTGTAGAACTCTCTTCTGGACCAAATTCCTAGTAATTCTCAAGGAAAAACAAGGAAAAGAGTCAGGAATGACACTTTTAAGGCCTTTAAGATGTTCAGATATTCCCAAAATGCAGATTATTCTATGTTCTATGTCTCTAATCACTCTTTCTCATCTATGTGACAGTTTTATGAAGTACCATTCATACTTTTATTTTACTTTTTATTTTATTTCTTTTTGAGATGGAGTCTTGCTCTGTCACCCAAGCTGAAGTGCAATGGCACAATCTTGGCTCACTGCAACCTCCGCCTCCCGGGTTCAAGCGATTCTTCTGCCTCTGCCTCCCAAGTAGCTGGGATTACAGGCGCGAGCCATCACACCAGCTGATTTTTGTATTTTTAGTAGGGACGGGGTTTCACCATGTTGGCCTGACTGGTCTCGAACTCCTGGCCTCAGGTGATCCACCCCCCCGCCCACCTTGGCCTCTCAAAGTGCTGGGATTACAGGCATGAACCACCGTGCCTGGCCCCATTCATACTTTCAATCTGAGCAGTCTCTTGTATACTTCTACAACTATAATCACTTTCATTTCTCCCTTTCATTCTCACTGAATGCTTTCACCCTCCAGCCAATGAATTATTGGTTATACCTTCTTGACATATTACTGCTCTCCTCTTCTTCTATGGGTATTTCTCTGAACCAAGTTTTCCAGATGCCAGCCAGAAGTTCCTACCAAGTTTTAATAATACCTATAAAATTGCATTTTTCTGAGTGTATTAAAATTTTACATTCCATTTATTACCCATATTCTGGGTGTCGGTACATAGATATCTGAGGCCTTAAAAGTGTCATTTCTGACTCTCTTCCTTGTTTTTCCTTGAGAATTGCTAGGCATTACCTTAGCTTTAGTTCCTCTTTATTAGACTTGTATTTCACATAGCTCCCAGAAACGCAATAATTGCTAACACAGCACTATGTCTCAATGAAGGAATTCGTTTTGATTAACTGACCAGCCATATATCATTATCAATATCATCATCATCATTATTATCATTAATATTCTTCTCGGCTGGGTGCAGTGGCTCATACCTGTAATCCCAGTAGTTTGGAGGGCCAAGGCAGGAGGATCACTTGAGACTAGGAGTTCAAGGCTGCAGTGAGCTATGATTGTGCCACTGCACTCCAGACTGGGTGACAGAGTGAGACTCTATTCTCTATTTTCCTGGATGCTTGCTCCTGGTTTCTTCTTCCTTCTTTTTTCTTTAAAAATTTTTTAAACTTTCAGACTTGTCAAAATGTTGCAAAAATAGTACAAAAATGTCCATATATCCTTTATTGAACTTCTCTAAATGTTAACATCTTACATGGCCACCATAACCAAAAATAGTATTGGTAATCTACAGATATTCAAACTTCACCAATATAACCAAAGTCCTTTTTCTGGTCCAGGAGCCAGTTGAAGATCACATATTGCATTCAATTGTCAAGTCCCTTTAGTCTCCTTTAATCTGTGACCATTCCTTAGTCTTTGTCTTTCATGACCTTAAGACTTTCAAGAATATCTGACTCCTTAAAGTATACGTGGTGATAGGCAACTAGGGAAGCTCCAGCTCACCACAGATTTAGCAAAATACCAAGTGATGGCATGAAGTTGCTTTTAAATGACCCATCTTGTATTTCATCATCAATAGAACCACACTTAGTTACCCGAAGACTGAGAAGGGGAAAATTGTATGTAACTATTTGATCATCTTTTTTTGTGGAGAGAAAAAAACTGACAAAACAATAAGTTCTGAAACAGAATACAGTAGAGGCATCATGCTCAAAGAGAGTAGCAGATATGGCCAGGGAAAGGTCACATGTAGAAAAGGGACACACGAGTGATGGCGAGGTATATCGAGAAATAATTAACAGTTGAATAAAAATGCATTAATCAGAATGTCAAGTTCAAACTAGAAAGATTTTGAATTTTGGCCAGGTGCGGTGGCTCACACCTGTGATCCCAGCACTTTGACAGGCCGAGGCAAAAGGATCACGAGGTCAGGAGTTCAAGACCAGCCTGATCAACACAGTGAAACCTCATCTCTACTAAAAGTACAAAAATTAGCCGGGCGTGGTGGTGCACACCTCTAATCCCAGTTAGGAGGCTGAGGCAGAAGAATCACTTGAACCCAGGAGGCAGAGGTTGCAGTGAGCCAAGATTGTGTCACTGCACTCCAGCCTGGGCAACAGAGCGAGACTCCGTCTCAAAAAAAAAAGGTTTTGAATTTTATTTTTAAATGCATTATAAATAAAATCCACCTCTCTCCAAATAAAGTCCTCTGTAGAATTTTGCTTTAGCTCTTGCTTCTCTCACCAGAACAGAGAAGTGAGTATCACCTTCGGAGGATATACTCTACCATTCTCTCAAACTGTACAGCAAGGTCATTTTTGTATCCAGCTACCTCACCGTTATAATCAGCTGAGAAACACTAGGGCCTTTCACTAACAGGTCGAAGATTTCTCCCAGGATCAACAAAATTAGATTAAAAAACTGCACCTTTGAACACATGCAGTTTGCGTGCATCAGTTTGGATCGCTGGGGTTCTTGGGGAGACTAACAAATGGCAAAGTGTACTTTCAGAGGAAGGGTCTAACCATCCTGGAGGGTCCTAGAATTGGGTCCTTCCACAGGCAGATCTGGAGAAGATGGGAGAGGGCAGGAAAGGAAAGTGAAGGATATGAACACTATGTCTTCTGTGTGCAAAGGCCTGCTGGCATTTTGCCTTTGGGAATTCTGAAGTCTGGGCACATAAAGTTCAGCCGCAGTTGCAGCTTTCCACAGTTATCCTTATTTTTATAAACATTGCTATGATTATTCACACACGGAATTTGTGATTACACTATCTGCTCCTGTTCTGAAACTGAGGGAGTACACTTAAGCTAACAAGTAGTTTTTGAGGACATGTGTGGCAAATTCTTATCCAGTGCAGGGATTAAGGGGCTCAGTAAGCACTTTGTCCATTGACACAATGGCTGCCTATCTAATTCTATTGATTCCTCTAAATGTTTCTGGAGTTCAGAAATCTATTCGATCCAAGGGCACTTTACCTGGAGTCCTGGGAGCCAAATGTCAACGTAGTTCTTAACCTGAGCCTCTCAGCCTTCTGGGTACAACCTCTGTATTTGCCTTCTGACTAAAAATCACTTCCCCACCCCCAGCCCAGTCCTTTGGACTCTCCTAAGCCAATTCCCGGCAAGATCTTTGTTAAACTGTATTTGCAAACCAGGGTCTGGGGCACGGTGGCAGTTCCTGCGTCTGCTGTTCCCTTAATTTTGTCTGGTTTCACTGGCTCCAGGACAGTGCCTGGTCTAGGGCGGGAAGAGTGAGGCACTCGCCTTGGTGAGAAACAACTCAGTAATTAAGACAAATTATTTTTAATGCACTATTTTTAAAAATCAAAAGCAATGCAAAAACCATGAACAAATGATCAACATTTGAAATACAGACAGGATCCCAACCTGCACTTACATGACCTGGTCTCTCTTACCTCACCCTAATCCCAGCCTTGACATTCCAATTAAACTTTATTTACAAAACAAGGGGTCCGGCCAGCAGGATAGTTTGCCAATACGACTTTTTTAAAGTATCGCATTAACTAATGTTTATCTCGATGACTGAAGGATTTTTTTTTTGGCATCCCTGTAACAAATGCGTCTCACCCTAGTCCTGGTCCTTCTCCAAGGGTTTCTGTCCAGGCACACGGTGACCTCACCCTTCCTCCCCACTCCGAGGCTTCTCTCAGGGTCCAGCGTTCAAGTCCCGGGTGTTCTCTGGACCCGCCCCTTCCACCCGCCCAGTCTGGTGCCAAGGGCGAGCCGGGGCGGCGCGCACGGCGGCCCTGGCCCGCCCTCCACGACTCCTCCCCCTGCGCGCTGGGCCACTCAGCGGCTCTGCCGCCCAGCGCGCCAGGGCCCAGCCACCGCCCCGGCCCCGCCTCCGACGCCTGCCGCTCCGGCGCCGGCTCCCCCTATATAAATCGGCCATTTGCGTCGCTCCGCCCCGCAGCCCCGGAGTCAAAGCCGGTTCCCGGCTCAGTCCCGTCCTGCAGCAGCCTGCCTCGTCTTTTCTTTCAACATGACAGATGCCGCTGTGTCCTTCGCCAAGGACTTCCTGGCAGGTGGAGTGGCCGCAGCCATCTCCAAGACTGCGGTAGCGCCTATCGAGCGGGTCAAGCTGCTGCTGCAGGTACAGCCTGGGATCCAGGAGCCCAACCAGGAAGTGGGGGGAAGGGTCGCACAGGAGGCGGGCGCCCAAAAGGTGGCGGGGAGCGAACTCTAAAGACAGGCCCTGGCGAGGAGAGGCCAGAGGCGGAGCAGAAGGCAAACTGGTGGGAGACTCCTTTAGTGACCTGAAGTTTTGAGTCTAGGAAGGGGCCGGGGGCGGAGAGGAGGACCAGGAGCTAGGCATCCCCGAGGCGCCGGACTAGGATGGAGCAGTCCCGTAGAGACTGTCTCCCCGGGCCTGGACATCTAGGACGAAGGCCGAAAGCCGGCGTTAGATAGGAACCCTACTCCTTACCGAAGACCTCAAGGTCGCGACAAGGAGATAACTGCCCGGGTGAGGCCATGCGCCCGGGTCCAGCGGCCGCCCAGCCCGCAGACGCGCTCAAACCTCGCCGGGCCGGAAGCCGGCGCCGGGAAGCGCGTGTGCCTTTTACGTCCGCCCCCGCGCAGCCGCGGCCGCCCGGGCCCCTCTGCCTGCCTCCCTGCGCCGCGCGCTCTCCAGTGCCGGCTCTAGAGGGCGCGCCCTGACGAACATGTAGGGGTGGCGGCGGCGGCGGCGCTCGGGTCACCTCTGGGAGCGGAGTGGGGGCGGAGCGGGACGGAAGCAGCTTTGGAGACCTGAGGTGGAGGCTGCAGTCACCAAGGTGACCGCGCCCTACATGGGACTCGCCCTAATGCCTCTGAACCTGGGTTTGAGGTAGTGACCTTTCTCCCAGGTCTAAAGGTCATGGGTCCTCTGGAGGATGCCCCCTCCCCACCCAGAGGAGTGGAAGCTTAATGCCTCTGGTGCACATCACCTCTTCCCCTGTGACAGGCTCAGGGGGCTGGGAGGGTCCAGGCAGTATGATATAGGAAGACTAGATTTGGGGAAAGGGGAGCCAGCCTTAAAGGGCATTGATTGAGATGGCATATGCTCTTCCCTTTCCCTTCCCCATGGTTATAACTGCCCCTATTGGCTTCCTTCCTAGGTACAGCATGCCAGCAAGCAGATCACCGCAGATAAGCAATACAAGGGCATTATAGACTGCGTGGTCCGTATTCCCAAGGAACAGGGAGTCCTGTCCTTCTGGCGCGGTAACCTGGCCAATGTCATCAGATACTTCCCCACCCAGGCTCTTAACTTCGCCTTCAAAGATAAATACAAGCAGATCTTCCTGGGTGGTGTGGACAAGAGGACCCAGTTTTGGCGCTACTTTGCAGGGAATCTGGCATCAGGCGGTGCTGCTGGGGCCACATCCTTGTGTTTTGTGTACCCTCTTGATTTTGCCCGTACCCGTCTAGCAGCAGATGTGGGTAAAGCTGGAGCTGAAAGGGAATTCCGAGGCCTCGGCGACTGCCTGGTTAAGATCTACAAATCTGATGGGATTAAGGGCCTGTATCAAGGCTTTAACGTGTCTGTGCAGGGTATTATCATCTACCGAGCTGCCTACTTCGGTATCTATGACACTGCAAAGGGTAAGTTTGCTGTGGGCTTTGAAGTTGTGATCATAGCAGACAATTTAAAAGAGCATTGTACCAACCTAACATTCCAAGAGCCAGAGAGTTGTTTTTTGTCATTGCTGTAGGAAGCCGAGATCATCCAATGCAACCCTCGTGTATAAATGACATGTTTAGGGGATGTGGGGAAAGGAATTCAGTAAAATTCTGCTTTTTGGTAAAAGTGTCTCTTTCCTATTTCCAGGAATGCTTCCGGATCCCAAGAACACTCACATCGTTATCAGCTGGATGATTGCACAGACTGTCACTGCTGTTGCTGGGTTGACTTCCTATCCATTTGACACTGTTCGCCGCCGCATGATGATGCAGTCGGGGCGCAAAGGAAGTAAGTTTCACTTGAGCAGAAGATAAAGTCATAGGCGTGGGGCAAGCTGTGGCCACAAACTAGTGAGGCCCACCTTTAAAAATGGCTATCTGCCTGAGCAATGTGGTGAAACCCTGTCTCTACTAAAAATACAAAAAAAAAAAAAAAAAAAAAATTTTGATGGGATGGCAGCATGCACCTGTAATCCCAGCTACTCAGGAGGCTGAGGAAGGAGAATTGCTTGAACCCAGGAGGTGGAGGTTGTAGTGAGCCAAGATGGGGCCACTGAACTCCAGCCTGGACGACAGAGTAAGACTCTGTCTCCAAAAAGGAAAAAAAAATTTGCTGTCTGTCCAAGTCAAGGGATGGGGTTGATAGCATCGGGCTCTTCAGATGCCTATGAATGAAGGTGCTTAAATGGTATTAGAGGTTAAGCCCAATGGGTAGTCTACATATCATATTCCTGCTGTTTTCTCTAGTCACAGCATTAATATTTCAGTGTTGCCCATGCTAATGTGTGAATGTTGGGTTTAAAGCTGACGTTAGTCCTTAGAGAGGTGGGGCTCTTTTATTTAGCCTAGTGAATCTAGGATTTTTCATCAGCCTTCACTGACTAACTCCACGTCTTTATTCTTTGCAGCTGACATCATGTACACAGGCACACTTGACTGCTGGAGGAAGATTGCTCGTGATGAAGGAGGCAAAGCTTTCTTCAAGGGTGCATGGTCCAATGTTCTCAGAGGCATGGGTGGTGCTTTTGTACTTGTCTTGTATGATGAAATCAAGAAATACACATAAGTTATTTTCTGGGAATTTTCCCCCTGTGAACAGGCATGTTGTATTATATAATGTATCTTGAGCATTCTCGGCAGACTCCTGGCTGTCAGTTTATCTGTGGCAACTATTTACTGGTTGAAAATGGGAAGCAATAATATTCATCTGACCAGTTTTCTCTTAAAGCCATTTCCATGATGATGATGGGACTCAATTATATTTTTTATTTCAGTCACTCCTGATAAATAACAAATTTGGAGAAATAAAAATATCTAAAATAAATTTTGTTTGCAGTTTATTTTCATATTAAAACATACTTTATATTTGATTGCTACGTTTGAATACTACCTTTTTAGTGAATACTACATTTTTAATAATGCTACAGTATCTCCGGAGATGAAGAACGGTCTTTGTAAAACCAGTTGTCAGCCATCCACTTACCAAAGAATAAGTTGGTTGTGCCACCCACCAACATTCCCAACACATTAGCAAAGGAATTCAGGCCCAATGCATCCAAAAAACGTTGTTCATTGCCTATGGACGGTCATAGCCGAATGAGCTTTCTCTTAATAAATACTATGAACCCACCTTTCTTAGTCCTATGGTTATTAATCAAAGACCACAAGCTGAGTTGTTCACATTAAAATGGTTACGTTTGTGTGAATACCACCTTATTTCAAAAAAAATTATTACCCATTTCATCCAGTTTCCTTCATTTTCACCTGGCTCGCTTTTTTTTTTTTTTTTTTTTTTTTTTTTTTTTTTTTTTTTTT
>NW_022437042.1:3104605-3151767 GCF_009761245.1 Sapajus apella
TTTTTTTTTTTTTTTTTTTTTTTTTTTTTTTTTTTTGAGAGGGTTTTGCCCTGTCGCAGGGCTGGAGGATAGTGGCTCAATCTTGGCTCACTGCAACCTCCGCCTCCCAGGTTCAAGCAATTCTGCATCATCCCGAGTAGCCGGGACTACAGGCACAAGTCACCACACCCAGACAATTTTTGTATTTTTAATAAAGATGGGGTTTCACCATGTTGGCCACCAGGATGGTCTCGATCTCTTGACCTTGTGATCTGCCCACCTCAGCCTCCCAAAGTTCTGGGATTACAGGCGTGAGCCACAGCACCCGGCCAGCTCAAGCCATTTTTAGTCCCATTCAGAGCAGAGGATTAGAGCTGGCACGGCTGCGTAGTGCTGAGATTGCAGTACTGTTAAAGATTATGAAGAGGGCTAAACATCGGCCACGACCTCAAAACTCACCTTAAAAAGAGGAATTAACATCTGCATTTTGCTTCATGCTTATAAGCCTGGTCATTGGAAGGCATTTATGTTTATTTTCAATAAACCCTTATTTGGAATCCACGTGAGAGTGTTTGGATTTTCTGTAGCTCTTGATTAGGGCTCAAATCCAGTGGATTTTTGCCATGAGATTTGTACTAAGAATAAAGTATTATGTCTGTCAAAGCACAACATTAAAAATGATAGGACGGGTAGTTCATGTGCACATGTAAAACTCATTCCTGAGGAACATCCCACACACTGGCACATATAAGCTATTCATAGAGAAGTCTGCATGGCATGCATGAATGCCCAAAGATCCCAGACTTTATTGCTTCGTCCTGTGGCCAGGCACCTGAATCGTAGTATAGCTTAGTTAAGAATTCTGTTCTGGTGTCAAAGAAGCCTGGGCTGAAGATCTAGACTCTGATGCTTAGTTGTGTTAGGTCAAGTTATTTAATTTCTCTAAACCTCAGTTTTCCTTTCTAATAAAGGGGGCTATTAATAGTGCCTGCCTCAGAGGGTTGTTGCAAAGATTAAATAATTTACACAAAGCATCTACCATAGAACATCATAGGCACTCCATAACTGGTGACTGACAATTCTTAGGAGGCAGATTTCAGGGGCTCTTGGGCAAGTCACTTAATCCCTGGGAGCCTCAGTTTCCTCTTCTATGAAATAGGGATATAACAGTGCTCATACTTTTTTTTTTTTTTTTTTTTTTTTTAGACAGAGTCTCACTCGGTTCCCCAGGCCGCAGTGCAGTGGCACAAGCTCGGCTCACTGCAACCTCCACCTCCCAGGTTCAAGCCATTCTCTTGCCTTAGCCCCCGAGTAGCTGGGTTTACAGGCACACGCCACCTTGCCTGGCTAATTTTTGTTTTTTTAGTAGAGATGGGTTTTCGCCATGTTGGCCAGGCTGGTCTTGAACTCCTGACCTCAGGTGATCTGCCTGCCTTGGCCTCCTTAAGTGCTGGAATTACAGGTATGAGCCACTGCGCCCAGCCTGCTCATATATTTCTTAGGGGTGTTGTGAGTGAGGGCTAAGCACAAGAACGCATATAGAGCCAGAAGTAGGGTACCTGGCATTTAGCAAGCACTCCAATGTGAGCTTTCTAATAATATGGCACTGAAAATATGGTTTGTTGAGTGAAGATTTGCCCAAGTACAGCCCTGCTTAAGAATGAATTCAAGCCCACCTTTCTTTTTCTGCAACAGACTAGACATACTATATTGTGTGGCATTTATACAAAATAAACTTCAGCTTAGGTCTTTTTCAGTTGTAGATTTTGTTCCTGAAAGGGGATAAGAGGCTCTCCAGTAAGGGCTGCATACATGATGCAAGAGGACCCAAGCCCCCTTTATGGTTATTACAATAGATGTGGACTCACTGAGCTGGCAGCTATTAAAATAAACCTAGGACCAGGCATTAATGATCAGAAAGCAAGAAGTGGTGCCTCCCGCAATTGGGTAGCTAACATAGATGAGGTGGAGTTTTTTGTTGTTGTTGTTGTTCTTTCTATTCTTGTTGTTCAATGATTTTTGAAATTTAATTTAAAGACAAAGTGGTTTTAATCTCTCCAAGCTGTGCAGGTTAGTGCTATAGAATTCATTATGTCCATTATGTTCATGCGAACGTTGATGGTACACAATCTTAGCAACACCCTAATTTATGCCGTTGTTTTGTTACTATTCAATGCATAACAGGATCCGTGAAGCCTGATTCCAGGTGAGAGAGCCAGAATACAGGTCAGCTTGTGCACAGCCGTGCTTCCTATTCCAAGGGCCCTCTGCACTCAGTGACTGGAAGCAGCGTACTACGGGTGCTCCGGACCGCCGGAGAAAGAAACGAGGGGTTTTCTTCCCAGAGGGGCAGTTTTCGTGGACGGTAAGTCATTTAAGGCTTTATTTTTGTATCAAAAGAGGTGCAGAGATGCTAAAGAGTCTATTAATTTGAAGGTATTTAAAAAACGTAAACTGCAAAGAGAGTTGTGGTATACAAGGGCCATTTCTGGCACTGCCCCCGGACTCCGGGAGGAATCAATTCAGTTTCCTCTGTCATTACAGATACTTTAGGAGATTTTTTTTTTTGAAGTACTGCTATACCGTATCATAGATTTTCAAGCCTCCATGTTACTGGCGTAAATTCTATTTCTCCTTTGAAGTTTGTAAACACAGTATTTCTAATTTGCTCTTGAGATTTTTAATAGTTAACATCGATACATGGTAATAAAAGCCAAATAGTAAAGAAAAGACGTAAAATGAAAAGTAAACATCTTCCTGTCCTGCCTCTCTCATCACTAGCCCCCTCCTCAAAAGTCACCATTATTGGCAATTTCTTGGCTATTCATCACCCTAAAATTAGTAAATATTGTTGTAACGGCTGCTGATTTGTTTTATCGGAATCGTGTTCTGACCACTTGGATTCAAAATGGCATGATTCTTTTAGAACCGAGTCGGACTGCAGGGTACCAGTACTAACAGAAGCTGTCGGAGTCAGGAGGGCAGGGAAAGGGGTAGCTTCCAGACTCTGGGCAAGGATTTCTAAGTGTGACACTTTATTAAAATCCTAACCCAGGATTTTTTTTTTGGGGGGGGTTAATTTTGGTCGCTGAATGGCCAGGGGGCAAGTCATTTCTAACAACAGGGTCTTAGTTTCTCATTTTTGAATGGAGAAATTTGGGGAAGAGACAAACTCTAAAGTCCCTTATAGTTTAGATGTCCTCTAGCTCCGTCATTTTTTACAGAAAGCAGAACCAGTGAAAGGACTGGCATTAGGCTACTTAATCCTTTCAGAGAACATTTTAAAATATCTAACACAATTGTAAATGAATAGTCTCTGACTCAGAGCAGTCATTTACAGACTGTGTGGGTAGGTTGGCATTGACAAGTAAAATTACGAATGTAAAGATTTACATTAATTTCAGGACCAAGAAGCTGAGCAACAAATTACAGCTCGGTGTTTGGGTCAGAGGTGCTCTGATTTACCTCAAAATAATTAACATCTGTCTTCTCAAAGCCTCATCTTATTATGTGTAATGTGCACTTCCGTATGCAGGTTGAGATTTATTTGAACAACAAATATTAGACGCTGCAATTTCGGACACAAAAATGCCTTGTGTTCCACTCCAAATGTTTGGAGGAGCTTTCTTATCATTTTAGCCATTATTTGCTTTATGTGCAGGTGAACAAGGTCAGATGCATGGTGCTCCTCTTAGCCAAAGGCTTAAAAGAGCCTTTGGTATCCCAGCAACAAATATAAACAGTGTTCAAACAACAGATTGGGCAGTTGCTTTCACTGGACCCTCATTGCAGATGAAACTGAGTTACATTAAAGGAGTCTATTAATCCTTGGCTTTTCCATGGCTATCAGGGAAGGGAACAGAGGAACGGGGGGTTGTTTTGATGGCAAGCATCCATCCTGGGATTTCATTTCCTTGGGCAACTTTCGTAACATGGGGAGAAAATTTATCTCTATTGAGATTTTAGACAACATGCAGAATCTGATCACAGATCAGATACGTTACACTGTCTCTAACGTTTTCACTCCCAGAACGGAGATGTTATGGTTGCAAAGACATAACCAGAGCAAAGTATCAGTTAGATAGCTGTTGACTGATAACTTCTGAAGGTCTCCTGTTTGGGAATGGAAAGGAAAACTCTTCTGTCTAAACGAGCTCCAATGTCCGGTTTGGCAAGAAGCAGGGACATCTCATGGGCAGAGGCACAGGCAGATGTACTGTGGAGCTAACATGCATCCACTTCAGAGAGACCCCTTGCATGAATCCCTCCCTAGCCCGAACAATAAATTCATTTGGTCATATGGTTTGGCAACATTTTCAAAAGATATATTTTGTGTTTTTAAAAAGAGGGAGCCAAAATTATATAAGCTGACACTTCCACAAAACCCAGATCCAGTCCTGCTCGTGGAGCTGGAGTAGATGAAGGGATCTGAAGGCAGCCCTGTCCGTCAGGGAGAGGTCTGGGACTTCCTCACCAACTGACCTCCCTCGGAGCACACTGCTCCTCTTCTTTCCGCTCAGGACTAGCTCATGAGAAGCTCTGAGGCTAGAGGTCTCATTTTCAAATACCCAACTTTCTTGCTTGACGACAATTCAACTTTTACTTAACTGCTTTGTGCCTTAGTTTCCCCATGTGGAATATGGGGATAACAGTACCTACCTCATAGGAATAGTGTGAAGATTAAAGGAGTTAATATATATAAAGTGCTTAGAACAATGCTGGGCGTCTGCTTTACACAATTTCACTCTTATCATGACTGTTACTGTTTTTGTTTTTGAGACAGAGTCTTGCTCTGTCACCCAGGCTGGAGTGCAGTGGTGCGATCTTGGCTCACTGCAACCTCCACCTCCCGGGTTCAAGCAATTCTCCTGCCTTAGTCTCCCGAGTAGCTGGGACAACAGTTGCACGCCACCATGCCTGGCTAATTTTTGTATTTGTAGTAGAGACGGGGTTTCATAATGTTGGCCAGGTTGGTCTTGAACTCCTGGCCTTAAGTGTTCCAGCCGCCTCGGCCTCCCAAAGTGCTGGGATTACCGCTGCACCTGGCCGACTGTTATTGTTTTATTGAAATGCTTTAAATTATTTTCACTTCATTCATGGGAGAATGGTGCAATGGATGCATCCTTGACCTGCAGATTTTCTAAAACAGTCTCAAGAAAGTGCCATATATACTATAGAAAGTGAATCACACATACAGAGAGAGACTGAGAGAGAGAGAGAGAAGGTTGTAAAGAAAGAAAAGGACATTTTTGGAATGGACTGAATGAATAGGAACATGTGCTTATGGTGATAATCCTGAGCTCTAACTCAGAGCACTTATCTTACAACACTGATTATGAAAGAGACCAAAGGCCAAAGTTAAATCCGTCCTGCCTCACAACCAGACTGCATTGCTCTCCTGACCTGGGGGCCACTGCATGATCACCAGGATTCTTCTCACAGCTTCCTTTGCTCTTGTAGTATTTCAAGGAATTCATGAGGTCCCAGCCTGATTACCCAACCCTATGACTCCACTCCCTAGGGAAAGGAGCTGCAGGGAAGAGAAATTTTACTGAGACCATTAGAAGCAAAGGATGTCTTTTCACTTTTATAACTAAGCTCAGGCTTCAGGAGTCCATTTATTACAAAAATTGAGCCTCGTAGTGGCTTTACCCTAGAAGCGAAGATCAAGGGGTAAAGGAACATGGGCTTCTGGGTAAAAGCATGCTGTTTGCCAATTAGAGTAGAAAGTTGGGAATCTGACCACTGAAATTGTAATCCCACTTCAGCTCCATGCTTCTTTGTCTTGGATCATATCACACCCTGTCACTAGTTAGTGGCTCCGTTTGTCTGCCAGGAAACCTGGAAGTCAACTTTCCTTGTTTAAGCTGCAATGTAATTTGTCAAATCTACAGTCAGCCGTGGTACTTTTTGGAGTTTCTAGGGCTACACAGATTGAATTAAGTTAAGCCTGCATCTGCAGATTAAACAATCAATACAATCAGTTTACAGTAATTTCTCTAAAACTACAGAATCAACGTCATAGCTCATTATTTTGACATCTTATATGCCAGATGTCATGGTAAGCACTTACGTGGATTAACTCTCCTGATTAACTCAACAGCCCTAAGAGGTAGGAATTATTCACTCCATTTCACAGCTACGAAACTGAGGCTTAGAGAGGTGGGATAATGTCCTCTGAGCTATCTGACTCCACAAAAGGCTTCAAAGAGAACTTCAAGGTGACCCTGTCCAATCATTTATTTTGGGTCATGAAGTATATTAAAATATGAAAGCTGGCTAGTTTCAATACCAACTGACAAAATCCATTTGACAAATGTAAAATAGAAATTATAATAACCTCAGTTGGATTAAAAAAAGAAATGACAAAAGAAAAAATAAATCATAATAACCAAAGCACTGTTTATAAAGTGCATTTTTAGAGTATGGGTTATTTTCTAGTTTCAGGAAATTTAACAATTATGCTCATTAAAAACTACTTGACCCTAAAGCTCTAGAGTTAAATTTGATTTTATTCACATCTCTTTGGCTTTTCCATGATAGATCGTCCTTTTAAATGATGGCTCTTTGCAAGGAATACTGAGCCTCTCTCCAAGGTTACAAGCCTGAGGCTGGGGTCACTAGGATTTTGGGTAAGGCACATACCAACTAACACAACCACAGGAGCAGTTGGTGCTGGCCACACCCTTACCTCTAGCCAGGGTTGGCTGTCAGAAAAATACAGTGAGGATGGGCACAGTGCCTCACGCCTGTAATCCCAGCACTTTGGGAGGCCCAGGTGGGCAGATCACCTGAGGTCAGGAGTTCGAGACCAGACTGGCCAATGTGGTGAGACCCCCCCCCAACTAAAAGTACAAAAATTAGCCAGGCGGACACCTGTAATCCCAGCTACTCGGGAGGCTGAGGCAGGAGAATCACTTGAACCTGGGAGGGGGAGGCTGCAGTGAGCTGAGATCGCGCCATTGCACTCCAGCCTGGGTGGCAGAAGGAGACTCTGAGAAAGAAAGGAAGAAAGAAAAGAGAGAGAGAGAGAGAGAGGAGAGAGAGAGAGAGAGAGGAAAGAAAGAAAGGAAAGAAAGAAGAAAGAAAGGAGGGAAGGAAGGAAGGAAGGAAGGAAGGAAGGAAGGAAGGAAGGAAAGAAAGAAAAAGAGAAAAGAAAGGGGAAGGAAGGGAGAGAGAGAGAAGGAAAGAAAGGGAAAAGAAAAGAAGAAGAAAAATGCAGTGAGGTAGGCTTTGGGCTATTTTATCTGATTGCACCTTATATTGAGAGACAGTACTGTGCACCTCATGTTCTGTTCCTCCTCCTGCACGCCACCTGCAATCCCACTTGCCATTTCCTACCTATGCCGTTCACTTTCATATTTCCAAGCTTGGCTGTACTATTGTTTTTCCCAGCATGCCCTTACCTGCCTCTCTGCCAGAGCATGGTCCTTCAAGACCCAGCTCAGATTGCACCCACTCTGGGAGCCTTCACAGACTCCACCTGCCCATACTCATTGCTTTGTCCTCTGCACTTCTAAAGTAATCTATCTCTGACAGCTTCACAAAGGTAGAGATTTTGTCTGTTTCATTCATATGTCCCCAGTGCCTAGAACAGTGCCTGGCACACGGTAGATGTTCAAGAAATATTTAAGTGAATGAATTATAATGTTTATTTCATGGTATCACAACCAAGTGTTTACTTATCTGTCCTCATTAAGGGCTATGTCTCATTTCTCTTTATGTTCCTAAAACCAAGCTAGAACCTAACACACAGTGAATTTGTGGTAAATGTTTGCTGGAGGAGTAGATAAATGAGCAAATGGGCCGGGCACAGTGGCTCATGCCTGTTATCCTAGCACTTTGGGAGGCCAAGGGGGGTGGATCATTTGAAGTCAGGAGTTCAAGATCAGCTTGGCCAACATGGTGAAACCCCATCTCTACTAAAAATACAAAAACTTAGCCGGGAGTGGTGGCACATGCCTGTAGTCCCAGCTACTCAGGAGGCTGAGGCCGGAGAATCACTTGAGCTCAGGAGGTGGAAGTTGCAGTGAGCTGAGATCACAACACTGCACTTCAGCCTGGGCAACAGAGTGAGACTCTATCTCTAAATAAATAAATAGCCAGGTGCAGTGGCTCATGCCTGGAATCCTAGAACTTTGGGAGGCCAAGACAATCAGATCACTTGAGGTTGAGAGTTTGAGACCAGCCTGGCTAGCATAGTGAAACCCCATCTCTACTAAAAATACAACAATTAGCTGGGTGTGGTGGCAGGTGTCTGTAGTCCCAGCTATTTGAGAGGCTGAGGCAGGAGAATCGCTTGAACCTGGGAGGTGGAGGTTGCAATGAGCCATGATGAAGCCACTGCACTCCAGCCTGGGCGACAGAGAGAGACTCTGTCTCAAAAATAAATACATAAATAAATAAATATTGTAAAATAAATAGAGAATGAATGAATAAATGAATGGCATGTTGTAGGGTTTGTGCATTGGTTATTGATTGTCATGAGTGAATTTTGACTCGATCCAGCCACTTGATACCTGGGAACAATTCTGTAGCAATCAATGTACAGGGCCGTTCTTTTTCATTTTCTTATATAATAATTCAGCAAATGTCCAGGGCCTTTTGATTTGCAGCTATTGTTTTCCCAGACCCCGGGCTTAGAGGGAAGATCTGGATACTGCAGCAGTTGGCAAATAACCTGGTCCCCATCCTGCTGCTATGTTGCCCATGCTAGAGAACCAGAGAGGCAGGACCTTGGCACATACCCCTCCCCTCCTGAAATCTGTGTGAAAAACAGGTGAGTCCACATCCGGAGCTTCTACCACCCTGTGTTCACAGGATGCTAGCCTGTGCCACACATGTGCTGGCCATTTTGTCATGAGCCCCTGACACAGAGCCCTCCACATAGTCCTTGATGGATGTCTGGTTGTGATGATGACAATATTGAACAGTGGCTGTCACACCACATGACTCAGGCCACTCCAAGGGGAGAGGAACAGACTTGTTCCTGAGGCACCTGAGGACGCTGCCGACAGAGCTGTACCAACTGCACAGCCATGTGACTGATTAGGGCTGATTAAGCCAGACCTGCTCCCAGACCTGGGCCTAATGTTCCCAGCTTCTAAGACAATTTCAGCCACTAAAAGCCCATGAGAACCCTTGAACAAATGTGGCCCTCTTTGACCTGCTCAGAAAGGAGGCAGAGTTTGTTCTCTCTCATTTGTGAGTGGGAGGCCTCCAGGGGTGCTGCGGAGGACTTCTCTTATTGCGCAGTAGTAACGTCCATTGTCATTTCTTGAGCTTTGACTATGGGCCAGGCAATCTTTTAATTGTGTCTGGATATTCATTTAATCCTTTCAGTAGCCTTACAATGCAGGTGCTGGATTGCCATTTCCCAGATGAGGAAACCGAGGCACCTGGCAAGCCACGTGTAACACCTGCAGCAGAGAACCCTGAAAGCAAAGATAACCACCCACCCTCCCCCCAAGTTAAAACGAGTCGGGAAGCAGCATTAATGGTGCGGTGCCTGGAAATGACCACAGAGACCCAGAGGAAGGAGAGGGAGGGGTTAGACTCTTTGGGGACTATCGGCCTGTTTAGGGACCGACCCCATGTCAGGAGCCCCTGGAAAGGCGCTCGGTGCAGTGGTTACGAGCATGGTTTCGCCCCTTTCCAGCTGTGAAATGGTGAGCAACATTCTAAGTCTCAGTGCCTCACCTTGCTCAGCCGGAAAATGGGGTCAAGAACACCACCTGCCTGGCACTGTAGTGAGGATGAAATAAATTAGTATTTGCGAGGCGCTTGGCACAAAGGCTAGCACGTAATACGCGTTTAAGTGTTTATTAGATGACCACGGGGCTCTCTCAGAGTCCGTCCCTTCCCTTTAGGCGCCGATTTTGTAATCTGGGAAACTTTGTAAAGAGCGCTCTCAGCGCGGTGGCTGAAACAGTCCGCTAGGACTGTGCCGAGTAGCAGAAGGAAATGCCCCGCCCGCCAGGCAGGGAGCTGCAGACAACTAGGAGAGAGGAGGTCTGGGTATGCCCTGAGGGAAAAACGCGGCTGTTGCGGGCCTAATGGCGGTTGAAAGTCGCCGAAGTGCAAGGCTGGGTGAACGATACAGGCTGAGAAAGCCACAGCGCAGCCGCAGCGGCAGTAGCCGATGGCCGACTTCTTCCTTCCTTTTCCAGTCCACGCGCCCAGCCGGGTCTTCCGCCGCCTCTCGCAGCTGCCTGCAGAGGGCGCGCTGCTTCTCGCCTCGGCCTGGGCACCGCGGCCGGCGCCGCTGGGAGAGCTGTGCCCTCCACGCAGGCCGCTGCCCATCCAGCTCAGCTAAACCCACCTCCTCCAGGAAGCCTCCCCTGGCCACTCCAGCCAAGCTTTTCTTCCCCTGAACCCCCAAAGCATCATCAGCGCTGCATAATTTAGAACTTGGATATGTGCTGGCTAGTCACTGTGTCCTACATATCGGACAAATCTTGGCTCAACAATATCATACTTTGTATTTCTTCCCCTAGTAACACACAGCCCTTGGCATGCCGGCAGCCAGATGGCGTGTGCCCAGCAAACACCCGATGCAACTCTAGTAGGTCTCACTCTATTGGCTCCCAAAGGAGACTCTCAGGGTCCCTGATGTTGCCAAGCCCTGGAGAGGCAGAAGGGACACCTAGAAGTATGCCTGCATGGCCTCAGTTGCCGCTTCGAGTCTTCGCTGACCAGATGAGGTCGCTGTAGCCCACCTCGGAAGGCAATGCCTTCGTGCAAAGGAAGCCCTCTGACGGGGAATCCTCTGATACGGAAACATTTGTTGAGCCCCAGCGTTGGTGCAGAGCCCTGTGCTGGGCACCAGAGACACGGTGAGAAATAGACAGGATTCTCCCGGTGATGGGAGACAGTGTGGACAAATGAGAATAGAAAGAGATTTAGAGTCAGGCCAGCCACGGTGGCTCAAGCCTGTAATCCCAGCACTTTGGGAGGCTGAGGTGGGCAGATCATTGGAGGTCTGGAGTTCAAAACCACCCTGACCAACAGGGTGAAAAGCTGTCTCTACTAAAAATACAAAAAAATAAATAAATAAATAAATAAATAAAAATTAGCCGGGCGTGGTGGTGCATGCCTGTAGTCCCAGCTACTCTGGAGACTGAGGCAGGAGAATCGCTTGAACTCAGGAAGTGGAGGTTGCAGTGAGCAAGATTGCACCACTGAACTCCAGTCTGGGTGACTGAGCGAGACTCTGTCTCAAAACAGGAAAAAAAAAAAAAAAGAGAGAGAGAGAGAGCGATTTAGAGTCATAAAATCCCCCACAGGCACTAGCTTTGTGACCTTGGGCACATCACGTCACTTCTTTGAGCCTCAGTTTCCTCTTCTGTATCTCTGAGGGAGTTTGGGATAGGGTAGGGGTGGTCAGATCTATAATGATAGCTAGGTTTATAACGTTTTTATTTTCATGAGAACATATTTATCCATGAAGTAATTTAAATTACATTTTTAACAGTACACATTTTTTCTTTTTTCTCACTTTGTCGCCCAGGCTGGAGCGCAGTTGTGCGATCTCGACTCACTGCAACCTCCACCTTCTGGGTTCAAGCAATTCTCCTGCCTCAGCCTCTCAAGTAGCTGGGATTGCAGGGATGCACCACCACGCCTGCCTAATTTTTTGAATTTTTAGTAGAAACAAGATTTCACCATGTTGGTGAGGCTGGTCTCAAACTCCTGACCTGAAGTGATCCGCCCACCTCAGCCTCCCAAAGTGGTAGGATTATAGGCGTGAGACACTGCGCCCAGCCACATTTTTTCACTTTTTATTGATATATAATATTTGTACATATTTATGGGTACCTGTCATATTTTGATATACGTATACAGTGTGTAATGAACAAATCTACCTATTTAGCATATCCATCACCTTGAGCATTTATCATTTTTGTGTTGGGGCCATTTCAAATCTTCTAGCTATTTTGAAATATACAATATATTGTTGTTAACCATAGTCACTCTACAGTGCTACAGAACACAAGAACTTATTCCTTCCATTTATTTATTTATTTATTTTTGAGACAAGAGTTTCATTCTGTCGCCCAGGCTGGAGCACAGTGGTGAGAGCTCAGCTCACTGCAACCTCCACCTCCTGGGTTCAAGGGATTCTCATGCCTCAGCCTTGTGAGTAGCTGGGATTACAGGCACTCACCACCACACCCAGCTAATTTTGTATTTTTAGTAGGGATGGGGTTTCACTGGGTTGACCAGGTTGGTCTCAAACTTCTGACCTCAAGTGATCCACCTGCCTCAGCCTCTCAAAGTGCTGGGATTACAGGCATGCGCCACTGCACCCAGCCTTATTCCTTCCACTTAGCTTTGTAACCAAGCTCTCCCTATCCTCCCCTCCCCTCTACCTTTCCCAGCCTCTAATAGCCATAATTCTACTCTCTACTTCTATGAGCTCAGGTTTGTTTTTTTTTTTTTTATCTCTCACATATAAGTGAGAACATGCAGAACATGCCTGACTTATTTCCCTTAACATGATGTCCTCCAGGCTCATCTTGTCATGAACGACAAGATCTCATCCTTTTTTATGGCTGAATAAACATTCTGCTGTGTATATGTATCACATTTTCTTTATCCATTCATCCGTGGATGGACACTAAGGTTGATTCCATATCTTAGCTATTATGAATATGCTGCAGTAAACATGGGGAAGCAGGTGTCTCTTCGATACACTGATTTCCCTTTTTGGTGGGTAAATATCCAGTAGTGAGTGGAATTGGTGGATTATATGGTAGTTCTATTTGTAGTTTTTGTTTGTTTGTTTGTTTGTTTGTTTTTGAGACACAGTCTCTCTCTGTTGCCCAGGCTGGAGTGTAGTGGTGTGATCTCGGCTCACAGCAACCTCCACCTCCCAGGTTCAAGTGATTCTCCTGCCTTAGCCTTCCAAGTAGCTGGGACTACAGGCATGTGCCACCATGCCCAGCTAATTTTTTGTATTTTTAGCAGAGACAGGACTTCACTGTGTTAGCCAGGATGGTCTCCATCTCCTGACCTCGTGATCTGCCCGCCTTGTCCTCCCAAAGTGCTGGGATTGCAGGCGTGAGTCACCACACCCCGCCTGTAGTTTTCTTTAGAAACCTCCATACCATTTTCCATAATGGCCGTACTAATTTACATTCTCATCCGCAGTGTACAAGTCTCGTTTTCTCTGCATCCTCGCCAGCATTTTTTTTTTCTTTTTGACAATAGCTATTCTAGCCGAGATATACATTATGTTTTTTAAGTTGAAACATAAAATGGAAGTGGTGGTGTTCTGTGAAAAGCAAATGATAAAATAGTTATGAAAGCTGTTGGTAACTGAAAGAAGCACCACAAAGGTTCATTCTGTTTTCCACTGCTAAAATATATAGGAGGCACCCAGTTAACGTTTCTCGAGGAGAATGGAAATGTTTCCTGAGTAATAGGATCCACATATAAACATGAGAGTTAAAAATGTCAAAACAAGGCCGGGTGCAGTGGCACTCGCCTATAATCCCAGTGCATTGAGAGGCCGAGGCGAGCGGATCACCTGAGATCAGGAGTTCGAGACCAGCCTGACCAACATGGTGAAACCCCATCTCTATTTAAAAAAATACAAAATTAGCCTACCATGGTGGTGCATGCCTGTAGTCCCAGCTACTCAGGAGGCTGAGGCAGGAGAATCACTTGAACCCAAGAGGCGGAGGTTGTGGTTAACCGAGATTGCGCCATTGCACTCCAGCATGGACAAGAAGAGTGAAACTCCATATCCAAAAAAAAAAAAAAATGCCAGAACATCTGACATGTGGCAAATGAGTTGTCCAGATGGTTAAGTGTTTAATGGATTCCCTTAGAGAGCAATCACCAGGGTGCAGGTGGTCAGGGCTGAACGATGGAGGTGAGATTTGAGTTGGGCCCCAATGACTGCATTGATCTTTGGTGAAGAGGCATGCAGAAGACAACCCAGACAGAGGGGGAAGGGCACGCACTAAGGGCACAGAAGCAGGAAGGTATGAATGATTGGGAATGCCAAGTGCAGGAGGGCAGGGCCCTCCGCCTCTTCTCTATTCTCAGTGGCTAGCACAGTCCCTGGCATATAGTAGGCTCTCAACAATATGTGCTTGATGAAGGAAGGAAGGAAGGGAGGGAGGGAGGGAGGAAGGGCCAGGTGTGGTGGCTTACCCCTGTAATTCCAGCATGATGGGAGGATCACTTGAGCCCAGGAGTTCCAGACCAGCCTGGCCAACATGGTGAAACCCCATCTCTACCAAAAATACAAAAATTAGCTGGGTGTGATTGCGGGCACCTGTAATCTCAGCTCCTCAGGAGGCTGAGGCAGGAGCATCGCTTGAACCCAAGAGGTGGAGGTTGTAGTGAGCCGAGATCGAACCACTGCACTCCAGCCTGGGCAACAAGAGTGAAACTCCATCTCAAACAAAACAAAACAAACAAACAAAAACAAACAAAATTAGCTGGATGTGGTTGTGCATACCTGTAGTCCCAGCTACTCAGGAAACTGAGACAGGAGAATTGCTTGAACCCGGGAGCTGGAGGTTGCAGTGAGCCAAGATCTGTCACTGCACTCCAGCCTGGGCGACAGAGCGAGAGTCTGCTCCAGAAAAACAGATTACATGACACAATCTGTGTAAAGTGCCTGCTGCAACCCTCAAGGACAGTTGTTTGCCATTGTGATCACACCCCTTAGGCTGAAGCAGATTTCGGAAGAGTGCTTTGTATACAGTAGATCATCAGCTGGTATTTGTTGACTGAGAGGGAGGTTGGGGCCTTGAACATTTTCTTCCTGTAGGCAGTGGGGAGGCTCACACACAAAGTACAATGGGTGTTGCACAGTGAACACAGATGTGGTGTGAGGTGTGGGTTGAAGTGAAGGAGGGGAGGGGACACAGGTGTGGCAGTTGCAACAGCAAAGGGATTAGGGACAGGCTAGGGTGATGGCAATAGGGATGAGAGGACAGGTACGACAGAGAAAGCAGAATAATAAAACCTGTTATTTTTGAAAGGAAACTGCGGAAAGATGACTGCAAATTAGAAAAGACAGACAGGTATGAGCTCAGAAAGATGCAGAGACCTGCCACGAGTGTTTTACTGCCGAAAAGCACAGAGCTGAGCCTGTCTGCAACCCCGTCAAAGCGTAAAACAACCCGGAAGACTCACATGGGGGTTCTGCTTGCCCTGGTCTGTGAAAGTCGGAAGGGCCAATTCCCAGACGCTGCAAATTTTTCCGACAATGACATTTTCCCAGGAATTTTAGAGACTGCCTGTATTTTTTTTCCCTTCTCTTCCTTCAAATTGTCAGGACAGAACAGTCCACAAGGGGGCAGATGATATCTGGCAGAGTCCAATTACCATGGCAATACTAGTGATATGAAAGGCAATCTCACCGCCCAGCACCTTGGCTCACGCCTGTCATCCCAGCACTTTGGGAGGCTGAGGCGGGGGTATCACTTGAAGTCAGGAGTTCGAGACCAGCCTGGCCAATATGGTGAAACCCCATCTCTATTGAAAAAACAAAAATTAGCCAGGTGTGGTGGCAGGCACCTGTCATCCCAGCTGCTCAGGAGGCTGAGGCAGGAGAATGGCTTGAACCTGGGAGGCGGATGTTGCAGTGAGCCAAGATCGCACCATCACACTCCAACCTGGGCGTCGCAGCAAGACTCCATCTCAGAACAAACAAAAAACGAAATCTCCTTTCATAGGTGCTTCAGCTATCTGAGCAAGAACAAAGAGGATATCAATGCCATTCAATTCCCCTGCCCTTTTTTTTTTTTTCTGAGACAGAGTCTTGCTGTCTCCCAGGCTGAAGTGCAGTGCCACAACCTCAGCTCACTGCAACCTCCGCCTCCCAGGTTCAAACAATTCTCCTGCCCGCCACCAAGCCCGGCTAAATTTTGTACTTTTAGTAGAGACGGGTTTTCACCATATTGGCCAGGCTGGTCTCAAACTCCTGACCTTGTGATCCACCCGCCTCGGTCTCCCAAAGTGCTGGGATTACAGGCATGAGCCCAGCCTCCCCTGCCCTATTAGCAGGAGCTGCAATGTCAGAGGTGTGTGTGTTGCCATGTGGCAATGAGGCAAGTGCTGGGAAGCCAAAAGCCCTTACCCGACTACAGTGGACATTGATTATTGCCCAGACTTGACACTTCCTCCTGCTTCTAGCTCCTGGACAGCCCACCATTTGCATCTCCCTAACAGGAAGGAGCAGAGTGTGAGGCCCAGTGAGCCTGATGGTGCTAGGAAGACCCCTGCCAACTGAGATTAGTCAGGCAAGTGCCCACTACAAGCTGAGCCCAGGATTGGGTGTGGGGAGGTGGAAACCCAGGAGAAATCAAAGACTCCTTCACTAAACCCAACCTGATGGAAGACAAAAGGCAAGCCCACATTGGTTCAGAGATCACAGAGACCTGGGTTCAGATCTCGGTCCCATCACTTCTTAGCACTATGTTGTAAGTCAAGCTGCTTAACTTTCTCAACCTGTTACCTCATCTGTAAAATGGGGAGGACAAAAACAGTACCCACCTCACAGGGTGGTTGTGGGGTTTCAATGAGTTACTGCATAAATGAGATAGTGCCTGGCTCACAGGTAGCACTCAGTAAAAGGTAGCTGGAATCCATGCTATTGTTCCAATAACAATAAAGCTATGTGGTACCTTTGACTATACTGAGTATAGAAAAACCTTGGAAGACACAGGTCGCAGGTGAGTAGGTAGAGGGTTTTACCTGAGTGATTGAAGGTGAAGGGGCAGGAAGTGTGAGAGCAGAGTGAGAAGGGCATTCCAGGAAGAGGGAAAGAGAGGATGTCTTCAGGGCTGGCCCCATGGGTCTGCCTCAGCAAGGATGGAGGCTGCTGTGATGGGGCTGTGTGGCTGCAAGCCCAGCCCAGCCAGGCACAGGCAGCTGCTCAGTTCCCCGACTGTGCATTAAGAAGTCAGTGAAGAGGCCAGGTGCTTGTAATCCCAGCACTTTGGGAGGCCGGGGCAGGTGGATCATGAGGTCAGGAGTTCGAGGCCAGCCTGATTAACATGGCGAAACCCCGTCTCTACTAAAAATACAAAAATTAGCCCAGCATGGTGGCGGGCGCCTGTTGGGAGGCTGAGGCAGGAGAATCACTTGAACCCAGGAGGCGGAGGTTGCAGTGAGCCAAGATCGCACCACTGCACTTCAGCCTGGGCAATAGACTGAGACTCTGTCTCATAAACAGGAAAAAAAAGAAAAAAAAGTCGATGAAGAATATGACAGGCTGAGCACAGTGACTCATACCTGTAATCCCAGCACTTTGGAAGCCAAGCCTGCCAGATTGCCTGAGGTCAGGAGTTCAAGATCAGCCTGGCCAACATAGTGAAACTCTGTCCCTACAAAAAAATACAAAAATTAGCCGAGCATGGTAGAAGGCACCTGTAATCCCAGCTACTTGAGAGGCTAAGGCAGGAGAATCGCTTGAACCCAGGAGGTGGAGGTTGCAGTGAGCCGAGATCATGCCACTGCACTTCAGCCTGGGCAACAGAGTGAGACTCCATCTCAAAAACAAAAACGAAGAAGTAATATGAGGAAAAGAGTGTCTTGGGTGATGGTTAGAGAAGTCTCTTGGTCTCCCGCCACAGCATTTTAGAAGAGGAAGACAAATCCATGACAGCAAGCTAAGGAAAATGAGGCCCAATCTCCCTCTGCAGGTGCAGAGAAACTGAGAATATGGGATAAGGGACTCTGGAAGTTTCTTTCTTCTGGGCCTGAACATATATCTAGAATTCCAAGAGCATGACCCAATGGGACCCAGCAGCCAGCCCACAAACCCTCAGCTATCAACTACAAAATGCTCATCCTGGGCCTGTGTCCCCCCGACAAACTACCCACCCCAGGGACAGTGAACTGAAGGCGATTCTTGACATTTCTGATTCCAGGGCCTGGTCTAAGGTTTTCATTTCCATGCTGCGTTGTGGGGTTTTGTTTGTTCGTTTTTTGTTTTGTTTTGTTTTGTTTTTTAAGACAGAGTCTTGCTCTGTCACTCAGGCTGGAGTGTAATGGCACGATCTCAGCTCACTACAACCTCAACCTCCCCAGTTCAACTGATTCTCCTGCCTCAGCCTCCTAAGTAGCTGGGACTACAGGCTCACACCACCACACCCAGCTGATTTTTTGTATTTTTAGTAGAGATGGGGTTTTGCCATGTTGACCAGGCTGGTCTCGAACTCCTGACCTCAAGTGATCCTGATCTCAGCCTCCCAAAGTGCTGGGGTTACAGGTGTGAGCCACCACGCCTGGCCCATGCTGGTTCTATAAGTTTAACTTCCCCTGTGAGTAGATCTTTTTAGGGCCCTGACAGAGCCAGCAGAGCTGGGCTAATTTCCTGTCTGCCCAGATGCTAAGCTGCCACATATCCCTTGGTTACACAGGCCCTTGGAAGGAAGCCTCGGCCTAAATAGCCCCCAAACAAGTGATAATAGAAAAAGCCTTTTATATTTAGCTTTAGGATATCGTAAGTGATTTTTGGCAGCATATTTCTCTTCCTAAATAGAGTTGGATTAGGCTCATTAAAATTAACTTTATGGGATGCAGAATAGGAGAGTGGTTAAGAGCTTTTATAGACCAGCGGTATGGGCACTCAGCCACACAGTCTGGCTTTCAGTCCAATCACCACCATTTGCTAGCTGTTTATCTCCCTGAGTTTCTTTTCTTTTTTTTTTGAGACTGAGTTTCACTGTTGTTGCCCAGGTTGGAGTGCAATGGCGTGGTCTTGGCTCAATGCAATCTCCCCTTCCCGGGTTCAAGCTATCCTCCTGCCTCAGCCTCCCGAGTAGCTGGGATTACTGGCATGCACCACCACACTCGGCTAATTTTTTGTATTTTTAATAGAGACGGGGTTTCTCCATGTTGGTCAGGCTAGTTTCGAACTGCTGACCTCAGGTGATCCGCCCGCCTCAGCCTCCCAAAGTGCTGGGATTACAGGCGTGAGCCACCGTGCCCGGCCCTGAGTGTCTTCATCTGCAAAACATAGATAGCCAGAATACCTTTCTCGCTGGGTATTTGTGAGGATTGCATGAAGACTAATACATGTAACACAGCCTGATGTCTGGCCCCTGGAAGCATTCAATAAAGGGTAGCAGTCATAATTATCATGACATTATTATTTCCCTAGCAGACCCACTGGGCTTTGGATAAAGGAAGTCTAAAGGTAGCCTGGGGCAGGGGTATATGAGGGAAAAATCAGGCCAGGATTAAAAACTGTCAGCATAGGCCCTGTGCAGTGGCTCACACCTGTAATCGCACCACTCTGAGAGGCCAAGGTGGGTGGATCACTTGAGGTCAGGAGTTCGAGACCAGCCTGGCCAACATGGCAAAACCCTATCTGTACTAAAAATACAAAAATTAACCAAGTGTCATGGTGGGTGCCTGTAGTTCTGGCTACTCAGGAGGCTGAGGCAGAAGAATTGTTTGAACCCAGGAGTCGGAGGTTGCAGTGAGCCAAGATCATGCCTGCGTGACAGAGTCTGTCATGAAAAAAAAAAAAAAAAAAAAAAATTATCAGTCCATAAACCAGAACAAAACAATCCACCATCCACCTGTGGATAATAGTTATCCATTTGTTTTGTTTTGTTTTTTATTCTTTTTTTTTTTTTTTTTGAGACAGGGTCCCAGTGTTGCCCAAGCAAGAGTGCAGTGGTGTGATCATAGCTCACTGCAGACTCGAACTCCTGCTCTCAAATGATCCTCTTGCCTCAATTTCCCAAAGTGTTGGGATTACAGGAGTGAGCCACCACTCACAGCCAGACTTGATTTCTTGACCCTTTTTCTCAGGATTGTGCTAGCTCCTCAGCAGGTTTAGGCCAGAGTGAGCACGTGGCGTTTCCCCAAGACCAGTTGGATGCTGAGTCGGCCAGGAATCACTTCTCTATGCCAGGGAGTAGGTCTGGCTAGGCACAGGTATGTGCTTGCAAGATAAATAGCTGTTACTTACACAATCACCTTTGTCTGTGAGGCGAGGAGGAGGCCAAAGCCTGTGAAAGCACAAAACTCCTGCCTTCTTGTCAGGTTATATACTGCTCTTGTGATGTGTTTGGAAAAAGACTAGAAAACACGCCTTTTTTTTTTTTTCTTTTTCTTCTAGCCAGGACCTCTGGCTAGAGGTAGAGGGACTTCTTAGATGCCACTGTCATGGCTGAAGCCTCAATTCTGTCCTAAACCAGGAAGCCAAATTGGTAAATTCAGTCTTTTTTTTTTTTTTTTTTTTTTGACAGGGTCTCACTCGCGTCTCCCAGACTGGAGTGCAGTGGCGCAATCTCGGCTCACTGCAGCCTCAACAGCCCAGGCTCAAGTGATCCTCCCACCTCAGCCCCCCAAGTAGCTGGGATTGCAGGCATGAACCACCATGCCCAGCTAATTTTTGTATTTTTTGTAGAGACAGGGTTTCGCCATGTGCCTCCAAAATGCTGGGATTACAGGTGTGAGCCATCATGCCCGGACTAGTAATTCAGTCTTTATATCATTGTTCTTCCATTATTGTCGATAACTCTAGCACTGTAAACATGCTTTTGTGAGCTCATGCTGCTATTTACTTCTCTACTTATACATTTACGTATTTGTGTCTCCCTGTTACAGTATTTATTTTTTGAATGGGTAATATATGCCTCGGATACCAAATTGAAAACATATAAAGGGTTTACAGTAACAAGTTAGTTTTCCTCCCACCCCTGTTCCCTCCCACCCACAGGTAATCTCCATGAACACATTCTGGTGTTCCCTTCCAGAGATAATCTATACCTATGCAAGCATCTATTATTTTAGGTGGTAGCGTTCTTACTCATATTTGTATCCCAGTGCCTAGAGGGTTGCCAAACAAAAGTGTGCCGTCAAAAACAGCTTGTTGGTTACATGTTTGTTGCTCCAGATTTGTTGCCCTCATCCCAGCCATGGGTGCCTGAACTCTCTAGTTGAAATTTCCACGAGCTTATGAAAATTTTACCTGTTTGGACTTGCAGCTCTGGCTTTTTCTTCTCCAGACTGAAATTTACAAAGAGGCCACTGGGGCCTTGCTTAATATAAATAAGTCATTCTCTTTCACAATAGCACTTTCTTCCCTGCTCTGCCCGGTGTAAAGCAGAAGGTAGTCCCCTCGCTCCTCTTTGTTAGGTCACTATTCCCTGAGGCAAGGGTTAAAGAGACTTTGATGCTGCCCATCTTAGGGGAGTCTCTAAGCATACTCATCTCAGACTTCTGGCTCAGGAGAGAAAATGCAGGAATTTCCACTGCAGTATTCCTCAGTCCTTGACAGAGCTGGCTTTTCCAAAAGCATCAAGACAGCAGTGCCACCTTCATATTCTCTCAAATTCTCTCTCCCTCTCTCTCTCTCTCTCTCTCTCTCTCTCTCTCCCCACACAGACACACACACACACTTTTTTCTCCCTGATGTGGCTAGGGGACAGGCTGCTGGACTCCTAAACTTGATCCATATAAAAGAACCTAAGGAAGAAAGGAAAAGGGAGGAGTAAGAGAGCCACTCCCTGTCCTGTTCTATGATCACAAGGCTTGTAAAATCAGGGAGGCAGCAGGGCAGAGTGCCAAAGCAACAGAGGCTGCCTGGGCTGGAATTCTGACTGCCATTTATCAGCTGTGTGACTTTGAAACCACCTTTGCAAAATTATAACTGAGGAAATTATGACCGTGAAAGAAATCAGACAATCAGATCTAACTGATTCCATCTTGCTTCTAACTTTTAAGCTGTCCTTGTTCGTTCCTGGGCGTAGGCGGAACTCTCCATTGCAATTCCCCTGTCTTGATAAATCGGCTCCGTCTAGGCAGTGGGCAAGATGAACCCATTGGGTGGTTACAACTTCGGGCAAATTATTTAACCTCTCTGTGCTTCCATTTCTTCCACCGTAAAATGGGGATGATAACTGTACCTACTTTAAAAGACTTGTTATGAGGATTCAGTGAATTAACAGATTGTAATGCATTTAGAACAGTGCCTGGGCATGTGGTAAGTGCAATATACATGCTTTTTATTTATTTATTTATTTTATTTTTTGAGATGAAATCTCACTCTGTTGCCCAGGCTGGACTGCAATGGCACGATCTCGGCTCGCTGCAACCTCCTCCTCCTGGGTTCAAGCAGTTCTCCTGCCTTAGCCTCCCAAGTAGCTGGGATTACAGGCATGTGCCACCATACCTGGCTAATTAGTTGTATTTTTAGTAGAGACAGGGTTTCACCATGCTGGTCAGGCTGGTCTCGAACTCCTGACCTCAAGTGATCCACCCACCTCGGCCTCCCAAAATGCTAGGATTACAGCTGTGAGCCACCACACCTGCCGTATACATGCTTTTTAAACAAAACAAAAATGTCCATTTCAGTGGTTCTTGTGTTAGATGCATGTCCCTCTATTCCCTGGCTGTAAGTTTCAAGGCTTTCATGTACCTATCTTGGGCCCTTTGGTGCATTTTTTTTTCCTATTGGGAAAGAGCTGAATGTTGTGCTGCATGGTGCATTTCTTACACAGAAAGGAAAAACTAAAGAATAGCCTGTATCTAGGCTAAAATTCCTATATAAAGGCAAGATTTTGGCCGGGCGCAGTGGCTCATGCCTGTAATCTCAGCACTTTGAAAGGCCGAGGCAGGGGCATCACCTGAGGTTGGGAATTCAAGACCAGCCTGACCAACATGGAGAAACCCAGTCTCTACTAAAAATACAAAAGTTAGCCAGGCATGGCGGTGGGTGCTTGTAATCCCAGCTACTCGGGAGGCTGAGGCAGGAGAATCACTTAAGCCTGGGAGGTGGAGGTTGCGGTGAGCCGAGATCGTGCCATTGCACTCCAGCCTGGGCAGCAAGAATGAAACTTCGTCTCAAAAAAAAAAAAAAAAGGCAAGATTGTGTCATAAGTTCTTGCTACACTGACTTTTTCCTGGTGCTGCCCTTGGGGCGCCACTCTGCCTCTAGAGGGCTGGTCAGAGTCCACAGGAGAATTTCCCCAGCCAGTGCCTTCTAGGAAGAGTCGCTCTGGCTATGGAGCTGATCAAAGGTCTCAGCCTCCTCAAAGAAGCATGTACTGCTGTGGCAATGGGCCTGAGGGTACAGGGGCCCCGGGGTTGCAGAGCAAGACAACAATCTGGACTCCAGCTGTTGTATCCACCATCATCTGAGGTCATTCTGCCAGATTGGCAGGCTGGGCCCCAGGCCACAGAGGTGGACTGTGCTCTTCAGAGCTGCATTGTCAGCCCGCCCCCTCCTAGGCCTTCTCCCCAGGTTTCTTCTTTATACATTATCCCAACACAAATTGGGATAACATAGAAAGAAGAAACATTATCCAAGTGACATTGGCGTCCAAGTGACATTGCATCAGAAAGACTTCCAAAGTCAGCAAACCTGCCTAGGTATCTAGCACTGCCAGGGGCTCCAATGAGGGATTCCATAGGAGGAGCCAGAGACTGCCATCTAGGAAGGCTTCAGAGCTTCAGGATAGGTCCTGGACAACCTCGATCGCCCTCAGAGACTCACTCAGGTTTTGGCATCCCTCAGTTATGGAAACCCTCATGACCCTAATCACATTACAATTGCATTTCCTTCCGGTGCCTCGGGCTCAGTCAGTGTTGGGCCCAGGTGTGCCAGAACAGCAGGAGTTCAAAGACCACATTGCCTGCTTCTCAGATCTTGCTCACACAGAGTTTAGTGCAGTTCTATGGAAAGGAAAAAAAAAAAGGTGTACCCTTAACAACCAATATACACATACAGACTCATTCAGTAAACATTTGTTGAGTGCCTGTTATGAGCAAGGTCCTGTACCAAGTACCAAGGGGAGGGGAAGAGGACGCAAAGTTGACTTAAGCATAGTCCTTTCCCTTAAGGACTTTGTCCTCTGCCAAAGAAGCCAGTCATAAATGGAATTAGTTATATATATACATATATAACTAGCTATAACGTAAGACCAAACTATTTATTGATTTGACATTTGCGGAACAGATATTGTGGGCCAAGCACTGCCCTAGGAGCAAGGGATACACAGCAGAGAAGAGAGAAAAGTCCTACCGTTATGGACCTTATATCCCAGTGAAGGAGGCAGACAAGTACAATTACAATATAGTGTGACAAGAGTGTTAAGAGGGGTCAGAAGACTGAGATTTGGGAGCAAAGAATGTCAAACTAACTGACATTTGTGGAATATGGGAACACTTCCAAGAGGAAGCTCCATTTCAGCTGGGCACAGTGGCTCACGACTGTAATCCCAGCACTTTGAGAGGCGGAAGTGGGTAGATCACTTGAGGCCAGGAGTTCAAGACCAGCCTGTGCAACATGGCAAAACCCTGTCTCTACTAAAAATACATAATTAGCCGGATGTGGTGGCACATGCCTGTAATCCCAGCTACTCAGGAGGCTGAGGCAGGAGAATAGCTTAAATCCGGGAGGCGGAGGTGGCAGTGAGCCAAGATCGTGGCACTGTACTCTAGCCCAGGTGACAGAGCAAGACTGTGTGTCAAAAAAATAAAAAAGGAAGTGGCATCTCAACAACAGCTGCCACATGGCATGGCTGCAATGTGAATGTTGTGCATTATCAATTGTAGCAGCCCAGGCTGAAGGATAAATAGGACTAGCCAATAGTACTTAGCAGGTGCAGAGAACCAACAGGGGTTGAAAATGGCTAGAGTGCAAGGGCCAACTGGCACATGTGGACGGAGGGAGCCTGAGAGTGGGAAACACATCATTTTGCAAATATCATTATATAGATTGGATGGGCTGGATGTTAGGCTCATGCCTGTAATCCCAACACTTTAGGAAGCTGAAGTGGGAGGATCACTTGGGGCCAGGAGTTCAAGACCAGCCTGGCCAACACAGTGAGACCCTGTCTCTAAAAATAAATAAATAAATAAAAAGATAAGCTGGGCACAGTGGTACAAGCCTATAGGCCTAGCTATTCAGGAGGCTGAGGTGGGAAGATCACTTGAGACCAGGAGTTTGAGACTGCAGTGAGCTATGCTCGTGCCACTGCACTCCATCCAGGGGGACAGAATGAGACCCTGTCTCAAAAAGGAAAAAATATCGAATGAAATACAAGATGCCAAAATCTGTAAGATACAGTAAGAGCAGTACTAAGAGGAGAGTTTACACCAATAAGCAACTATGTCAAAAAGTAGAATGATTTCAAGTAAACAACCTAACAATGCACCTCAAAAAACTAGAAAAGCAACAACAAACCAAACCCAAAATTAATAGAAGAAATAATAAAAGCCAGAGCAGAAATAAATACAATTGAGACTAAAAAAAATACAAGATTAATGAAATAAAAAGTTGGTTTTTCATTAAAGAACTTATGCATGTAACCAAAAACCACCTGTACCTCAAAAAAACTACTGAATTTTTTTTTCCTGTAGAAGTCTCACCCTGTCACCCAGACTGGAGTGCAATGGCATGATCTTGGCTCATTGCAACCTCTGCCTCCCCAGTTCAAGCAATTCTCCTGCCTCAGCCTCCTGAGTAGCTGGGCTTACAGGCACCCGCCACCACGCCTGGCTAATTTTTGTATTTTTAGTAAAGACGGGGTTTCACCATATAGGCCAGGCTGGTCTCGAACTCCTGACCTCGTGATCTGCCTTCCTCAAAACTACTGAATTGTTTTTAAAAAACAAAAGTTGGTTTTTGAAAATATTTAAAAATCAACAGGCTGAGCTTGGTGGCTCATGACTGTAATCCCAGCACTTTGGGAGTCCGAGGTGGGCGGATCATCTGAGGTCGGGAGTTTGAGACCAGCCTGACCAACATGGAGAAACCCCTTCTCTACTAAAAATACAAAATTGGCTAGGCATGGTGGCGCATGCCTGTAATTCCAGCTACTCAGGAGGCTAAGGCAGGAAAATCGATTGAACCCGGGAGACAGAGGTTGCGGTGAGCCAAGATCGCACCATTGCACTCCAGCCTGGGCAACAAGAGTGAAACTCCATCTCAAAAAAAAAAAAAAAAAAAGGCCAACAAGTATGTGAAAAAAATTCTAAGCATCACTAATCATTAGGAAAATGCAAATCAAAACCACAATGAGATATTGTCTCACACCAGTTAGAATGGCTACCATCAAAAAGATTAAAAAAAAAAAAAAGACAAATACTGGCGAGGATGCAGAGAGAAGGGAACTCACTGTTATTGGGAATGTAAATTAGTATAGCCATTATGGAAAACAGTATGGAGACGTCTTAAAAATTGTTAAATAGAACTACCAGACTATTCAGCAATTCTGCTACTATTTATCCAAAGGAAAGTAAATCAGTATATCAAAGGGATACCTGCTCCCTCATATTCATTGTAGCACTAGTCACAACAGCCAAGATATGGAACCAACCTAAATGCCCATCAACAGATGAATGGATATAGAAAATGTGGTACAGATACACAATGGAGTATTATTCTTTTTTTTTCCTTCTGTTATCTTTGTCCCAGAAGGATACCTGCCAACACAATGGAATATTATTCAGCCATTAAGAAGAATGAGATCATGACTTTAGAGGGAACATGGATGAACCAGGAGGGCATCATGTTAAGCGAAATATGCCAGGCACAGAAAGATAAATATCACATATTCTCACTCATATGTGGGAGCTGAAAAAAGGTGAGCTCATAGAAGTAGAGAGTAGAATTGTAGTTAGAGGCTGGGGAGGGGAGGGAGAAGGGCTGGACAGGGAGAGGTTGGTTAATGGATACAAAGTTATAGCTAGATGGAAGGTATAAGTTCTAGTGTTCTATAACACTGTAGGGTGAATATGATTCATCATAATTTACTGTGTATTTTCAAAAACCAAGAAGAAAGGATTTTGAATGTTTATAACATAAAGAAATGATAAATGTTTGAAGTGATGAATATGCTAATTACCCAGATTTGATTATTACACACTGTATAGATGTATGGAAATACTACTCTCTATCTTACAAAAATGTACAGTTATTATGTGTAAATGAAAAATAAACAGAAAAAAAATCATCAAAAGTCAGTCAGAAAAATAAAAGGGATTTTGGAAATTGCAAACAACAACAAAGTACAAAAGATTATGTGGGTAGGCTAATGCATGGAGTGTGGGATGGTTGCTTCTACATATAGAGATTCACCAGGGAAACGAGAGGGAAAGCTGGGGTTTATTTTTGTGACTGTGTCTTGCTGTCTCCCAGGTTAGAGTGCAGTGGCGTGATCTCGGCTCACTGCAACCTCCATCTCCTGGGTTCAAGCGATTCTCCTGCCTCGGCCTCTCGAGTAGCTGGTATTACAGGCACCTGCCACCACGCCCAGCTAATTTTTGTATTTTTAGTAGAGACAGGGTTTCACCATCTTGGCCAGGCTGTTCTTGAGCTCCTCACCTCTTGATCCACCCGCCTCGGCCTCCCAAAGTGCTGGGATTACAGGCGTGAGCCACTGCGCCCGGCTGAGAGGGAAAGTTTTTATAGATTACTAGGAGAAGTGACCAAAGCGAGATCTTTTTTCTGTCCCTCATTAACCCTGGGCCGGGTTCCTTCACTCACTTTCTTTATTACTCATTTGTACTCCTTTTTATTCACTTGATTAAAATGACTTTTGAATGCACATCATTCTTGTCAAAAAAAAAAAATCTCTTAGAGAAAAAGAAAATAAACCCATAGCTGTTTTCACTTCTTCACTTTAATCAGAAGGACGATTACTTTGGCCTTTGAAAATAACAAGATTTCCATGCAGTTTTCGTCACTGAGATTTCTTATTCCTAAATCATTAACTCCCCCAATAAAATTCTTATCCAGTTACTGCAACTTCATTTGTTTCAGCATCTACTGCAATAGCACACGGAACATAAAGCGATTTGTAGCTGGACCCAGAGAGACTATTTTTTAAGCTCTAAAGACAGTTTAATGTGCATCAGGAAAAAATATGTAACTTGCAATTCAACATGCAATTTTATGAACAGAATTGCGTCAAGCCAGGTTAACATGTATGGCTAAGTAAACAAATGGAAAATAAATGGTAAGGGAATAACAGCAAAAGTGGTACGTGGAAATAGCAAAATTGTGAGGGTGGACCTTAGAGGACTAAAATTTAAAATACCCTGGACTAAATGCTTCTTCTGGCCACTTTGAACTGCAACATGAAATGCTTTTACGAAATCCTTTTTTCCAGCTGGGTGCAGTGGCTCACGCCTGTAATCCCAGCACTTTGGGAGGCCGAGGCAGTGGATCACTTGAGGTCAGTAGTTCGAGACCAGCCTGGCCAACGTGGTGAAACCCCAACTCTACTAAAAATACCAAAAAAATTAGCCGGGCGGTAGTGGTGCACCCCTGTAATCCCAGGTACTCAGAAGGCTGAGGCAGGAGAATTGCTTGAGCCTGGGAGGCGGAGGTTGCAGTGAGCTGAGATCATGACATTGCACTCCAATCTAGGCGATAGAGTGAAATGCTGTCTCAAAAAAATGAAAACAAAACAAAACAGAAATATTTTTTACTTCTGGGCAACTCTAAAACCTCTCAGAGGATAAAGTGTACGTGAAGGATGTGGCAAAGATGCCCACCTGGAGATCTAAGAAGGAAGTTCAGCACTTTACCTGAGATACAAATTAAACCCCTAGAAATAATGAACACATCCCTTAGGACATGAATTTACACCTGAGATGGGCTCAGTAGGGTGAGTACAAGTAAACTCCCATGGTTGCAGATAAAGGAAGATCCCCGGAAGTGATACTGAGGCTCCTGGGAATGAAACTAACTCTTACCATGCAGCTAACTTTTCCCATAGAGATTATGCTAAAGGAAACGCTAAATCATCTTTCTAGTCTTTCCATAAAAAATGATTTACAAATTAGTACGATATGAAGAGAATTTCAAAGAATAAAGAACAAGAAGGAATAGAAAAAGCATAGAGGTCTATCAGGCAGTCAATAAAAACCTTACACGTGTAGACTTTTGAAATCTTTGTGATATATTTCAGTTTTTTCAGGTTGTAATTTGTTGTGATATATTTCCTTATTCAAATATATAGTCACTCTTGTTTTTAAAAAAATTGGATCAGACAGGAATTATCAATGGATGCTAGATATAGGAGGGATTTTTTGATCACTAGTTAAAGGTGATGCCCAATTTCTCTACGGTATGGCTACTTCTTTTCCTTCCTTTCATGTAATAAGCAGGCAGTGGGAGATACTTTAAAACCATGTACATATTCTGCTTCTCATTAAAATCCCTCCTAGAGGTTGCAGTGAGCCAAGATTGCACCACTGCACTCCAGGTTGGGTGACAGAGACTCCATCTCAAAAAAGAAATCACTCACATTGTGGACAAATTAATGCAGTCTGATATCACTGTTTCTCACTTAAATGAAAATATCAACCAACAGCCATGTCAGAACTACATTTGTTCAGCCATGTTGGCCAGACCGGCCTTGAACTCCTGAGCCCAAGCGATCCGCCTGCCTCAGCCTTCGAAAGTGCTGGGATTACAGCTATGAGCCACTACATCTGGCCTGAAATTACTTCCAAATAAAGAGTTTTTAAAGTATGGCAAGACACAGGGTACTAAGAATGGGGGAGGGAGTGGGGAGAAATGAAAGCAGCAGCTAGATCTTGAAGAGACCTACTCACCATGGTCAGAATCTGGACTTTGGGGCAGTAAAAGATATATTCTCAAAGGAGTGAAAGGGGCCAGGCATGGTGGCTCATGCCTGTAATCCTAGGATTTTGGGAGGCTGAGGTAGGAAGATCTCTTGAGGCCAGGAATTCAAGGCCAGCCTGGGCAACATAGAGAGACCCCATCTCTACAAAAAATACAAAAATTAGACCAGGCACGGTGGCTCACGCCTATAATCCCAGCACTTTGGGAGGATCACCTGAGGTCAGGAATTTGAGACCAGCCTGGCCAACATGGAGAAAACCCCATCTCTACTGAAAATACAGAATTAGCCGGGTGTGGTGGCACATGCCTGTAATCCCAGCTACTTGGGAGGCTGAGACAGAAGAATCACTTGAAACCAGGAGGCGGAGGTTTTGGTGAGCTGAGATCTTGCCATTGCACTCCAGCCTGGGCAACAAGAGCGAAAATTCACCTCAAAAAAAAAAAAAAAGAAAGAAAGAAAGAAAAATACAAAAATTAGCCAGGTGTGGTGGCACGAACCTGTAGTCCCAGCTACTCAGTAGGCTGAGGTGGGAGGATCAATTGAGTTGAGGTCAAGTTTTGGTGACCCATGATCATGCCACTGCACTCCAGCCCGGGCAACAGAGCAAGATCCTATCTCCAAAAAGCAAACACAAGACAAAAAGCAAGAAGGGTGTAGGGGAGGGGGCTGACGTTGGAGGAAGTACCAGGATGGAGAAAGATGGGCATTTTGCAGGCTGAGCAGAAGGATGCATGGTGGTCATCTTCTTAGCTCTGGTTATGTTTGAGGGACATGTCATAGTACAGATACAAAGATGAATGAGGCACGGTGGGCTCTTCCCAAGAAGTCCAGTGGTGTCGCATCCTAGAGGACTGGTTGGGATAGTGTTCTGGAGATGACAGAGGCAGCCACAGAAGGGTGTGGGCTTCAATGTCACCTTGCAGGACTCTAGAGAGGTTGATGGAAGCTATAGCTTATAGGGGGCTGTCTCTCCAGCTGGCCCAGAGGGTGGTGGTTAAGAAGAGACTTGAGGCCAGGCATGGTGGTTCACGCCTATAATCCCAGCACTTTGGGAGGCCAAGGCAGGCAGATCATCTGAGGTTGGGAGTTCAAGACCAGCCTGACCAACATGGAGAAACCCCGCTTCTACTAAAAATACAAAATTAGCCAGGCATGGTGGTGCCTCTAATCCCAGCTACTCAGGAGGCTGAGACATGAGAATCGCTTGAACCTGGGAGGTGGAAGTTGCAGTGGGCCGAGATCGAGCCATTGCACTCCAGCCTGGGCAACAAGATTGAAACTCCATCTCAAAAAAAAAAAAGAGAAAAGAGAGAGAGACTTGAGTTTTGTAAGAGAAAAAGCCTCCCTCAGACTCTGAGGAGGATCAGGATCTGCCCACCCAGAGGAAGAAATGCGTGGCTCTGTCAACTTTTCAGGTCAGAGGTCTTGAGTGGGAGAATGGAGTGCTTCTTCAGTCCCACCCCCAATTTCCTGTCGCCAGTTTCTCTCCCTCCTAGAAGGAAGCCCGGACACCGCATTCTGGGAGATCATAACATCTCCTCTGAGAGCTATTCGCTGGCTCTCCCCACAGAACAGCCTTGGGAGGGAAGCACGGTCACCAGTCGTGGCAGTAGCTGGCAAGCTGAGACCTCTCCCTTCCACAGGGCGCTGCCTTCTTCAGGGCACGGCTTCCTCATGGGCTGTCCCTTCAGAACCCAGCTCACACCTTTTCTGGAAGCCACTTTCCCCAAATCCCCTCTGGTTCTATGGACATGGCGCATTACCTTTCTCTGGGCCTTCCCCTGATTTCCTCAATGGTGTCAAAAGTTTCATTTTTGAGATAAGTCTTTTTTTTTTTTTGAGACAGAGTTTCGCTCTTGTTGCCCAGGCTGGAGTGCAGTGGCGTGATCTCAGCTCACGGCAACCTCTGCCTCCCAGGTTCAAATGATTCTCCTGCCTCAGCCTCCTGAGTGGCTGGGATTACAGGCATGTGCCACCACGCCCGGCTAATTCTGTATTTTCAGTAGAGATGGGGTTTTACTATGTTGGTCAGGCTGGTGTTGAACTCCCCACCTCAGGTGATCCACCCGCCTCAGCCTGCCAAGGTGCTGGGATTACAGGTGCGAGCCACTGCACCCAGCCCCAAAACTTTCTTCTCAGTTCACATTTCTTCCTTTCTGCCCATGCCAATGCCAGTAGGGTGAATCAGATAACCTAGAGTGGTGAGCTAGCTAATATGGCAGTGCTGTCCCCCAAATCGAGGGGGAACATCAGGCACCTATCACCTGGAGAGAAAGATTTGTTTGTCAGGCAGGTCCTCTTCCTGCTGCCTTGGGCGCTTCCTTTGGGACTGGTTTGTTGAGAGGGTTGAAAATGGATTGGAGGGTGGGGTGGGGAGGTGGGGGAACTGGAGGCAAGAAAGCTCTTCAGGAGGCGTGGCTGCACTTCCACATAGCTGGGGGCCTGACCTGAAGTAGTTAGTGACTGTGTATGGAGAGCGAGGTTGATAAAGTGAAAATGTAAAGGCTAGAACAGGCCTGAGTGGATGACTAGGCTTATGGGGGTGTGACACAAGGGCCGTCCAGATGTCCTGCTTGGCCAGGTAGGTGAGTGACAGTGTCACTTATTGAGAAAGGGATCATCAGACAGAATGATCTGTGACTTTGAGGGGGAAGGGAAAAATGACAAGTTGCGTTGAGTAGATTAAATTTGAGTTGCCAGCTAGACGCAGTGCCGAGGCGGGTGGATCAACTGAGGTCAGGAGTTCGAGACCAACCTGACCAACCAGCCTTACCAACATGGAGAAAGCTCATCTCTACTAAAAATACAAAATTAGCCGGGTGTGGTGGTGCATGCCTGTAATCCTAGCTGCTCAGTAGGAATAAGGCGGGAGAATTGCTTGAACCCAGGAGGCGGAGGTTGCGGTGAGCCAAGATCATGCCATTGCACTCCAGCCTGGGCAACAAGAACGGAACTCTGTCTCTAAATAAATAAATAAATAATTTGAGTTGCCTATGGGACGCGTAAGTGAAGCTGTGCAGGAGGCACTTGGATTGGGAGTGTGTGTATTTGGAGCATAGAAGCAAAGTCTGGTCTGAAAACAGAGTATTAATTTTCTCTCTCTCTGTCTCCTTCACACACTCACACACACACACACACACACACACACACATACATGTGTGCAAACATCAGAACTTTCAAAGCTGGGTGCACCCACAGGGTCATTAAGCCCAGGACATGTTGACGAAGGTATGGAGGTGTCATCCTCGGGGACATACAGGGAGGGTTTCTGGACAGTGGCTTTTACATTGCCTCCTTAATTGTCCATAACGAAAGCCATGACCCATAGCCATAAGGACAATAGGAATTGTGGTTCCACCAGATGTTTTCCTGCTGAAACTCCAGAGTCACACCTCTCTGCAGACTTCATAGCATCACCCCTCTCTGCAGACTTCATAGCATCACCCCTCTCTGCAGACTTCACAGCAGGCCTTCCCTTGTTTTCCAAACCCCTGTGAATTTTGTTGTCAGACAGCATCTGCGGGAGGATATGTGCGAATGCTGGGATGCAGGGGCATTGGCAGGGAGTGGGGCACTTGTAATTCTGTTGAGGTTGGAACCCTCCCCTTTCAGACTGCATTGAGCCCTTAGTGTCTGCACCCTCGCCCCGATCAATTCCGAATCCCTGTGTTGCAGGGAGGGCAGCAACATCCTCTCAGCCGCACAGGATGTTCTCAGGCTGGTTCCAAGAGCAAATTGTTCCCAGCCAGCAAGCTTCTGCCAGCCTTGGTAGGCACAGGGTGTAGCGGTGCGCATGGGAGTAAGGACAGAGGTAACTCTTCTCATTTGTTGCTAGAAAAAAAAATGGCATCTGAACTTCTGGATACAGAACATCCAGCTAGTAGAAACCTTTGTGTGTGTGTGTATGTGTGGGGTGGGAGGGGGATTAGTGAGGTTCCCCTCCCCGCAAGCATTAGCAATAATGAAGGACACTCTTTGTACAAGACGGCAAGATGAGAGCTTACACCCAGGACTCCACACTGTGCTTCTGTTTCCCCAGGAAGAAATCTTGACTGTCAGCCAGGCTTGTACCATCAATTCATTCAGCCAGTTACTGAGGGCTGGTCCTTCTACTGGGTGCTAGCTAGGGTGGGGCTAAGGACTGTGTCCCTGGAGAACTGCCAGCCTAGGTGCAAGCACGGAACCTTCATTCATGCAATGACGTCAGAGCAGCCCATCACAACACTGTCCCAACCGCATCAGCAGAGTTGAACCTGATAAGTTTCCCAGGGGTTACCTGAGGAGCAGAGACAAGTGCATGTGACCCCAGAGGAGACAGCCTATAGGGCCTGCACGCTGAGGACCGCCCAAAATGCTGGCCCAGCTTTCTCCACCAGGGAGGGTCAGATTCTAAAGCTGACTAAGCCAGTCAGCATGAGGCCCAGACCCAAATCCCGCTACCAGCCACTTCTGCTGAAAAGGAAACAGGACCCAAAATGTAGACTCCAAGAGCAAACACTGGATCGCCCTTCAGAGTAGTTTCCAAAGCTCTGGGTAACATCTTGGAGGCAGAAGAGAAAGGTTTGCCCTGCCACCCAGCCCACAGTCTCCAGCATCACCAGCCTTTCTGGAAAGCCTTCCGAAATCAATTTCAGCCCAGCCAGGAGCAGGGCCAGGCTGACAGAGGGCTGAGCCAGAGCTACCCTGCACTCACTCCTTGATCTTTCTCTTCTCCTCAGGTTTGAGTGCTTGCCAGGTGTGCATTCCAGAGTCAGTGCAAGTGTCCCTGCCTCTCTTCTGGGCCTCATGCTGACTGGGCCTCTTCCCAGGCAAAAAGAGGCCACCCACCCATAGAAAAGCCACTGCTGTCAATCTATTTGGGAAGCTGAGGCAGGAGAATTGCTTGAACCTGGGAGGCAGAGGTTGCAGTAAGCCGAGATCGTGCCATTGCCCTCCAGCCTGGGCGACAAGAGCGAAACTACATCTTGAAAAAAAAAATTTTAATTTCAATAGCTTTCAGCGTACAAGTGGTTTTTGGTTACATGGATGGATTATACAGTGGTTAATTCTGAAATTTTAGTGCAGCCATCACCAAGTAGTGCAGAATCCTTGCTCAAGGTGGCAGTGAAGCTTTGGTGCCAGCTAGCGTTTGCTTTGGAATCCAGGAGCTCCCATCCAAGGCAGTGGGCTGTGGGGTCCTGAATGAACGGCAAAGGGGCATGGGAGTAGGGATGAGGGTCTTTCAGGACTTGGAAATATAGTTGGCCTTGGGTATGCGCTGGAGCTTGCTCTTTCTGGCCTGTGAGAGACAGATGCTATATTTTCAGAAGTGTTCTGAATCACTCATTAATCATAGCACTTATTTTAAAACATATAAAATTAAAACTAAATAAATTATATTAAAAACTAAGGTAATCAGTGCCCTACCACTCATCATTTCCTAATCATTTTACTATTATCTGCACTCTTCAGATGATTTATATCTTCAATATCTGTAGAGTTGAAATACTACAGAATAGTGTGCAACTGCGTCTCTTCCTAGAATCACACTGAAGTTAACTGCTTGAAATCAAACCATGGTGGGAACGCTTACAGCTCAGAAATCAGCAAATGCTATAAATCAGGCTTGAGCTATCGTTTTGCTGTCTATCTAGACTGAAAGTGATAGAAACAATGTTAATAATGCAGATTACATTCAAAGGTGTGCACTACCTATAGATGTTACATTGTGAATAATACCAAAAAAGGAGAAAATAGTCTTTCAGTGTTCAAAAACCACTAACCTATTCAGCAAAGAAATCAGCTGGGCATGGTAGCTCACACCTGTAATCCCAGCACTTTGAGAGGCCAGGGCGGGTGGATCACTTTAGGCCAGGAGTTCAGGACCAGTCTGGCCAAGATGGCGAAACCCCGTCTCTACTAAAAATTAAAAAAATACCCAGGTGTGGTGCCGTGTGCCTGTAATCCCAGCTACTCAGGAGGCTGAAGCACAAGAATTGCCTGAACCTGGGAGGCAGAGGTTGCAGTGAGCTGAGATTGCACCACTGCACTCCAGCTTGGGCGACAGAGTGAGACTCCATCTCAAAAAAGGCAAAAAACAAAAAATAGAAATCACTCACATTGTGGACAAATGAATGCAGCTCTGACATCATTTTCTCACCTAAATAAAAACATCAAACAATATTCATGTCAGAACTTCATTTGTTGGGCTGGGCTTGGTGGCTCACACCTGTAATCCCAGTACTTTGGGAGGCCAAGGCGGGTGGATCACCTGAGGTCAGAAGTTCGAGACCACCTTGGCCAACATGGTGAAACTTCATCTCTACTAAAAATATGAAAATTAGCCGGGCCCGTGCCTGTAATCTCAGTCACTCGGGAGGCTGAGGTAGGAGAATCGCTTGAACCCAGGGGGCAAAGGCTGCAGTGAGCCGAGATCGTGCCACTGCACTCCAGCCTGGGCAACAAGAGTGAAACTCCATCTCAAAAAAAAAAGAACTACATTTGTTCATCAAGTGCAACCACAAATACAAGAGTTGGGCAACAATTGCTGAAAGCATTCTGTGAGAATCACTTGGCTATATTGAATTTACAATAAATAATATTGTATATTTTATTGTTATAGGTCATTTGTGTACTATATATCCTTTACATTAGTAAAATTTATAATTAGCTTATGTACATAAACACACACACACACACACACACACACACACACGCCTTCCCCCACCCCGAGAGCTGCTCGTTAAACATTTAGTAACACACCACTGGTTAAGCCCAAGGTTCACAACTACTTTGGCACCAGAAACACAAGCTTCGAAGGTGCAAGAGGTACTCCAACCCTGACCAGAACATGGTGGAGGACAGACAACGTGGCTAGAAAACATCTATGTGTTAAAAAAGAAAAGCAAACAAAAACTTTTTTTTTTTTTTGCTCTCACTTGGCCATAAACTCCATGTAGGTAGGGACTTCTCTCTCATTCATAGTGGTATCCTTGGCACCTAGTCAGCTCAAACAGCTGTTTTTGGTTTTTGTTTTTGGGATTTTTTTTTTATTTTTCAAGACAGAGTCTCGCTCTGTCACCCAGGCTGGAGTGCAGTGGCGTGATCTCGGCTCACTGCAACCTCCACCTCCCAGATTCAGGCAATTCTCCTGCCTCAGCATCCCGAGTAGCTGGGATTACAAACACTGGCCACCACATCCGAAATGTTTTTTTTTTTTTTTTTTTTTGTATTTTTAGTAGAGATGGGGTTTCGCCATGTAGGCCACACTGGTCTCCAACTCCTGGCCTCAAGTGATCCGCCCCCCTTGGACTCCCAAAGTGCTGGGATTACAGGTGACATATATGGTTTTTTAAGTCTCCCCCACCCTCAGCCTCCAGAGAGCAGACAGACAGGACATTCTGGCCTAGCAGACACAGCCCTGCGATATTTTTGATTCTAGTTATTACCGTGGAGATGGTTGCAGCTTTCCAGGCAGACGGAAGCACGCCAGCTGCCCCATCTGCACCTGGCCAGTTTTTTGTTTTTGTTTTTGTTTCGAGATGCTGTCCCTCTGTCGCCCAGGCTGGAGTGCAGTGCTGCAATCTCAGCTCACTTTATCCTCTGCCTCCCAGGTTCAAGTGATTCTCCTGCCTCAGCCTCCCAAGTAGCTGGGATTACAGGCACTTGCCACCATACCTGACTAATTTTTGTATTATCAGTAGACACGGGGTTTCACCATGTTGGCCAGGCTGGTCTCGAACTCCTGACCTCAAGTGATCCACCCACCTCAGCCTCCCAAAGTGCTGGGATTACAGGCGTGAGCCACCACACCTGGTCTCAATCAGTTTTTCTTAAAAAAAAATGAATGGCTTTTCTATGCCAGCTAACTTTGGTCTGACTTCTAACATCACCCAGCGATGGCCTGGAGTGGAGAGCCAGGCCTGCACTCCTTAGGCTATAAATGGCTCTCTCCACCGGTTCCTTGCTTCCCTCTCAGTCCGGCTCGGCAAGGACTCTAGTTCCAGCATGTCTCCTTCCTCCCTGCCAGGAAGAGGTACTACTTTACTTCCTGAACCGGCATTGAATTAAAATCTAGCTGGTTCCTCAGAAGGTGGCCCAGGCCAGCTTGATGCCTCTGCCTTCTGTTCCTGGATCTGACAAACCAAACCACTTTGGTATAGCTGCCAACTATGGCTGTGTGGACAGAATTAAAAAAGGTCATGGGAGGATGTAAGAAGAGTTAAAGCAATGAGTTTATCTAGAAAAAATAAAGCCAAAATGGGAAGTCATTTGCTTTGGGGGAAAAAAGCACAGACCTGTCTCCCTGACTAGAATCCTAGGAGAATTTCCAGTTCTATCGACCACTTAGTAGCTGTGAGACCTTGGACAAGTCGCTTTAACTTTCTGGTCCTCAATCTGCTTATGTACAAAATACATAAAAAAGGCTGCTCCAGAAGATCTCACTTCCCTCTCCCTCCAGTTTTGCTGGTCTTGAGGGCAACTGCTAACACAGACTGTTGGAGGGAATCCTTTTTTTTTTTTTTTTTTCTGAGTCAGAGTCTCCCTGTGTCGCCCAGGCTGGAGTGCATTGGCTCGATCTTGGCTCACCACAATCTCTGCCTCCCGGGATCAAGTGATTTCCCGCCTCAGCCTCCAGAGTAGTTGGGATTACAGGTGTGCACCATCACGCCCAGCTAATTCTTGTATTTTTAGTAGAGACAGGGTTTCACCATGTTGGCCAGGCTGGTCTCCAACTCCTGGGCTCATGTATGTAAGGATTATTGCCGAGTTTAGAATGAGGAAACTGAGGCCAGTATAAGAAAATTAAATGTCAATTTATTTAACTCCCGGGCGAGGTTCCACGGTCCTGGGGAAAGGGGTCAGGGAAGTCTCACCAACTTCCTCTGGCGTGGGGTTTTTATGGCTAGGAGGAAGGAGCAACAGCTGGGTGCTCTGATTGACTCCAGGGGGGCGGGATTGAGAAGAGGCGGGCTGCTATTGGTTGGCGGGTTGTTGGGCAGGTTTTCCGGTGGGAGAGCCGGCCAGGAGCCTTGCATCAGCTGGAGCCTTCCAGGGGAGCCCTGCGGCAGAGCTAGGTGCCGAGTGCAGAGCCTGGTGCCGGGTGCAGAGGTGGGTGTGTCCAACCTCCCGGCAAGGCAACCGGCCTTACAATGTGATCTGCCCGCCTCGCCCTCCCAAAGTGCTAAGATTGCAGGCGTGAGCCACTGTGCCCGGCCAGAAAATCTTATATACCAAAAGAAGGGCATCACCTGATGTTTGGGAAAGGCGTATTTTGCGGCAAGGAGGCGGCGGCTGTTTGTTGGTTGGTTGATTTTTTAGAGATAGGGTCTCACTATGTCGCCCAGGCTGGCCTCAAACTCCTGGGTTCAAACAATCCTCCGCCCTCAGCCTCCTGAGTATCTAGGACTATAGGCATGCACCGCCGCACCTAGCTTGGACAGGTGTGTTTTTTTTTTTTTTATTTTTTTCCCCTTTTAAAAAAAATTTTTTTGGCTGGGTGCGGTGGCTCACGCCTGTAATCCTAGCACTTTGGGAGGCCGAGGTAGGTGAATCACTTGAGATCAGGAGCTGGAGACAGCCCTGACCAACATGGCAAAACCCCATCTCTACTAAAAATAGAAAATTAGCCGAGTGTAGTGGCACACGCCTGTAATCCCAGCTACTCGGGAGGCTGAGGCAGGAGAGTCACTTGAACCTGGGAGGCGGAGGTTGCAGTAAACCGAGATTGCACCATTGCACTCCAGCCTGGGCGACAAGAGCAAAACTCTGTCTCTCTTTCTATATATATATATATATATATATATATATATATATATTTTTTTTTTAATAGCTTTTGGTGTACAAGTGGTTTTTGGTTACATGGATGGATTATATAGTGATGAATTCTGAGATTTTGGTGCGCCCATCAACCAAGTAGTGTACATTGTACCCGTTGTAAACATACAGTCTTTTATCCTTCACCCACTCCCACCCTCCCCTTTCTGAGTCTCTAGTGTCCAGCATACCAATTAGTATGCCTTTGTGTACCCATAGCTTAGCTCTTACTTCTGAGTGAGAACATACAATTTTTTGATTTTCCATTCCTGAGTTACTTCACTTAGAATAACAGCCTCCATCCAAGTTGCTGCAAAAGTCATTATTTCATTCTTTTTTTTTTTTTTTTTTCTTTTTTTGGAGATGGAGTTTTGCTCTTGTCGCCCAGGCTGGAGTGCAATGGCACAATCTCAGCTCACTGCAACCTCCGCCTCCCAGGTTCAAGTGATTCTCCTGCCTCAGCCTCCCAAGTAGCTGGGCTTACAGGCGCTCACCATCACGTCCGGCTAATTTTTGTATTATTAGTAGAGATGGGGTTTCACCATGTTGGCCAGGCTGGTCTGGAACTCCTGACCTCAAGTGATCCACACACCTCAGACTCCCAAAGTCCTGGGATTACAGGCATGAGCCACCACGCCTGGCTTATTTCATTTTTATGGCTGGATAGTATTCCATCATGTATATATTCCACTTTTTAAAAATCCACTCATTGGTCAACAGGTACTTAGGCTGATTCCATATCTTTGTAATTGTAAATTGTGCTGTGATAAACATACGTGTGCAGGTGTCTTTTTGATATAGTGACTTCATTTCCTTTGAGTAGATACCCAGTAGTGAGATTGCTGGATCTAACGGTGGATCTACTTTCAGCTCTATAAGAAATCTTCAGTCTGGGGCCAGGCGCGGTGGCTGACACCTGTAATCCTAACACTCTGGGAGGCTGAGGCATGTGGATCACCTGAGCTTAGGAGTTCGAGACCAGCCTGGGCAACATGGTGAAACCCTGTCTCTACAAAAAAAAAAAAAACAAAAATTAGCCAGGCATGGTGGTTTGCACCTGGAGTCCCAGCTACTTGAGAGGCTGAGGTGGGAGGATCGCTTGAGCTTAGGAGATGAAGGTTGCAGTGAGTCAATATCGTGCCACTGCACTCCAGCATGGGTGACAGAGTGAGATCCTGTCTCAACAACAACAACAAAAAAGAAATCTCCAGGCTGGGCACAGTGGCTCACGCCTTCAATCCCAGCACTTTGGGAGGCTGAGGCAGGCAAATCACTTGAGCTCAGGAGTTCAAGACCTTCTTGGGCACACGGGGAAACCCCATCTCTACACAAAATACGAAACTCAGCCAGGGAGGTGGTGTGTGCCTGTGGTCTCAGCCACTCTGGAGGCTGAGGCAGGAGGATCACTTGAGCCCAGGAGGTTGAGGCTACAGTGAACTATAGCTATGATGTCACCACTGCACTCCAGCTTCGGTGACAGACTGAGACCCTGTCTCAAATCAAAAAGAAAATTTCCATACTGTTTTCCATAATTATTGCACTAATTTGCATTCCCACCAGCAGCATATGAAAGTTCCCTTTTTACCACATCCATGCCAACATCTATTGTTTTTTGACTTTTTAATAATGGCCATTCTGAACCAGGTGCGGTGGCTTGCGCCTGTAATCCAGCACTTTGGGTGGCCAAAGAGGGCATATCACCTGAAGTCAAGAGTTCAAGACCAGCTTGGCCAACATGGTGAAATCCCATCTCTAGTAAAAATACAAAAATTAGTCTGGCCTGGTGGCAGACACCTCTAATCCCAGCTATTAGGGAGGCTGAGGCAGGAGAATTGCTTGAACCTGGGAGGTGGAGGTTGTAGAGAGCTGAGATCACGCCATTGCACTCCAGCCTGAGTGACAAGAGCAAACCTCCATCTCAACAAATAATAACAATAACAATAATGGCCATTCTGGCTGGGGTAAGGTGGTATCTCATTATGGTTTTAATTTGCATTTCCCTGATAATTAGTGATGTTGAGCATTTTTAATGTGTTTTTGGCCATTTGTATATCTTCTTTTGAGAAATGTCTCTTCGTGTCATCTGCCCCCTTTTTAATGGGATTACTATTTTTTTTCTTGCTAATTTGTTGGAGTTCCTTGTAGATTCTGGATATTAGTCCTTTGTTTGATGCATAGTTTGCAAATATTTTCTTCCATTCTGTGGGTTGTCTGTTTACTCTAATGATTATTTCTTTTGCTGTGCAAGAAGCTTTTTAGTTTAATTACATCTCATTTATTTTTGTTTTTGATACATTTACTTTTGGGGTCTTAGTCATAAATTCTTTGCCTAGGCCAATGTCCAGAAGAGTTTTGCCTAGATTTTCTTCTAGAATTTTTATGGTTTCAGATCTTAGATTTAAGTCTCTGATCCATCTCAAGTTGATTTTTGCATAAGGTGAGAGATATGGAACCACTTTCATTCTTCTACATGGGGCTAGCCAGTTGTCCCAGCACCATTTATTGAATAGGGTGTCCTTTCCCCAGCTTATGTTTTCATATGCTTCGTCAAAAATCAGTTGGTTATAAGTATTTGGCTTTATTTCTGGGTTCTCTATTCTGTTCCGTTGGTCTAATGTAACTACTTTAATTTTATTTTTTTATTATTTGAGACAGGGTCTGTCTCTGTTGCCCAGGCTGAAATGCAGTGGTGTGATATTGGCTCACTGCAACCTCTGCCTCCCAGGTTCAAGCAATTCTCCTGCCTCAGCCTCCTGGGTAGCTGGGATTACAGGTATGCACCACCACACCTGGCTAATTTTTGTATTTTTAGTAGAGAGAGGTTTGACCATGTTGGCCAGGCTAGTTCGAACTCCTGACCTCAGGTGATCCACCTGCCTCTGCCTCCCAAAGTGCTGGGATTACAGGCATGAACTACTACACCCAGCTAATGTAACTACTTTTATATCAGTACTATTTTGTTTTGGTAACTATAGCCTTGTAGTATAATTTGAAGTCTGGTAATGTGATACCTCCAGATTTGTTCTTTTTGCTTAGGATTACTTTGGCTATTCAGGCTCTTTTTTGGTTCCATATGAATTTTAGGATTGTTTTTTTCTACTTCTGTGAAAAATGATGTTGGTATTTTGATAGGAATTGCATTGAATCTGTAGATTGCTTTGGGCAGTATGGTCATTTTCACAATATTGATTCTACCCATCCATGAGCATGGGATGTGTTTCCATTTGTTTATGTCACCTATCGTATCTTTCAGCAGTGTTTTGTAGTTCTCCTTGTAGAGCTCTTCCAGAGAGGTGTGTTTTTAATAAAATAACTTCTCATTAAATGGAAGCAAAAATGTGTGGAAAACATCCAAATTGGTGAGGCAGGCTGAAAAGAAATAGTGCAATTTGAAAGTTTTGGATAAATTCATAGCTGATAGTTTACCAAAGGACTCAAGGATGACATTTGGATCTTCATGTCCCATGATGACCTTGTCTGAGTCAGAAGAATCCATGGCTCAGCCACAGGGTGGCATTTTATGTTCTCGTGTTCTCACATCCTTCAAATGTCCTATGTGCATGCCCACACCTTCCTCCCACATCCTGAAACCACTGCCCAAAGACAGGCCAGGTGCTCAGCAAAATGAAGCCCCTCAGCTTCCAGTGAACAGACAGAAGGCTTCTTCTCAGCCCCTCATTCCCCTTGCTACTTCCCAGGGGAGATTCAGACTGTGGGCCTATGATTTTAGGAGCAGTCCCTGTCTCCAGTTGCATTGTGGGCTCAACCCCCAAAGATTTATTAGTCCTAAGCCTCTTGCTCTGCCGATACTTTATGACATTCAGAAGAACTCTATGAAATTGATAAGGCTGACATTTTTCAATCCTGCCTCTACACTGCAGGTAGGGGTGAAGCCTCTTCAATAGTGTTTTCCTGCCAGGCATGGTGACTCATGCCTGTAATCCCAATACTTTGGGAGGCTGAGGCAGGAGGATTCCTTGAGCCCAGGAGGTCGAAGCTGCAGTGAGCCATGATTGTGCCGTTGCACTCCAGCCTGGGCAACAGAGTGAGACTCTGCCTTAAAAAAACAAACAAACAAACAAAAACTAGTGTTTTCTTCCTGCTACTCCTCTGTTCAGAATGCTTTCAACTGCCTGCTATTTTGAGTCCAAATTCATGACTTGACCTTCAAAGAGAAGTTGTCGTTAATTCAGCACTTACTATGTGCCGGATATTGAATCTCTTGTATGCCCTGAACCTAATAACAACTGTAAGGCAGGCATGCCACTGTCTTTTAAATGAGTGAATAAATTCTCAGAACAGACAGAAAAGCAGTTATTATTATTCCCCATTCTGTTAATGAGGAGATTGAGGCCTAGGGAAGCTAAGTCACTTGCCTGAGGTCACAGTTAATAAGAGGAAAAATCAAGATTCAAACCCCGGTCTGTCTGATTCTAAATCTTAGGGATGCTATATATATAGATCTTTTTATTTTATTTTATTTTTTATTTTTGAGACAGAGTCTGACTCTATCACCCAGGCTGGAGTGCAGTGGCACAATCTCAGCTCACTGCAACCTCCACCTTCTGGGTTGAAGCAATTTTCCTGCCTCAGTCTCCCGAGTAGCTGGGATTACAGGCATGTGCCACCATGCCCGGCTAATTTTTATACTTTTAATAGAGATGAGGTTTCACCATCTTGGCCAGGCTGGCCTTGAACTCCTGACCTTGTGATCCACCTGCCTCAGCCTCCCAAAGTGCTGGGATTACAGGCATGAGCCACTGCGCCTGGCCTTTTTATTTTATTTTATTTTATTTTAAGACAAAGTCTTGCTCTGTTGCCCAGGCTGGAGTGCAGTGGCACCATCTTGGTTGACTGCAACCTCTGCCTCCCAGGTTCAAACGATTTTCGTGCCTCAGTCTCCCCAGTAACTGAAACTACAGATGTGCATCACCACACCCAGCTAACTTTCGTATTTTTTAGTGGAGATGGGGTTTCACCATCTCCACTTGCCTAGGCTGGTCTCAAACTCCTGGCCTTAAGTGATTCGCCCGCGTAGGCCTCCCAAAGTGCTGGGATTACAGGCGCGAACCACAGCGACCGGCCATATATGGCTTTTTAAGTCTCCCCCACCCTCAGCCTCCAGAGAGCAGACAGACAGGAACGTTCTGGCCTAGCCAACACAGCCCTGTGATATTTTTGGTTCCAGTTATTACCGTGGAGATGGCTGCAGCTTTCCAGGCAGACGGAAGCACACCAGCTGCCCCATCTACAGACACTGCCTTCCCCAAATGGCTTGAGGATTGCAAAATAATAAAGAGGCTCCCCTGGGAACTCCCACAGCCTTCCCAGGATAAGCACATCCCTGGCCAGCCCCAACCACTGGTCCACCCCTGGAAGAAGGACTTCTCTGAAGTCCTGGTGGTAGAAGGATTTCCTTCTAGGGAGCTGCTGTGTAGCCAGTAACCAGGGCTGCTCTCCGGGAGGATAGCACCACCTTCCATTGTGCAGGCCTCCCGGTAGCCAGCTCTGCTCCTGTGGAACATACTGACCTCTTGTGGGCAAAATGTAAATGCACTGCAGCTGGACAGCCTCAGAGAGTGCAGGCTTCAGCCAGCTCCTGAGTTTGATTTGTCTCTGACGATGCTGGAATGTGCCAGTCTCTTGACCTCGCTGAACCTTGGTTTCCTCACCTGTACAATGGGGATAAACAAAGATCCCTGTCCTGCTTGAAAACATGAGAAAAGGATTTTTTTTTTTGAGACAGAGTCTTGCTCTGTTGCCCAGGCTGGAGTGCAGTGGCACAATCTCGGCTCAGTGCAGCCACTGCCTCCGGGGTTCAAGCTATTCTCCTGCCTCAGTCTCCTGAGTAGCTGGGATTACAGGCACCCACCACCACACCTGGCTAATTTTTTGTACTTTTAGTAGAGACGGGAGTTCACTATGTTGACCAGGCTGGTCTCAAACTCCTGACCTCGTGATCCACCCGCCTCAGCCTCCCAAAGTGCTGGGATCACAGGTGTGAGCCACCACCCCTGACCAAGAAAAGGCTTTAATTGGGGGAAAATATATGGGTAAATTCACAATGCCAAGGTCCCAGGTGGGCATTCAGAAAATTGCAGCACCTGACGGGAATGATTAAGATATTCAACAGTGCTCATTAACCTTTTTCAGTCTGCAGCACACACAGAAAATACTTGTCTTGCAAAAAGAAGGAGGTTTCTTGTGGCCAGAGCTGCCCCAGGCTCTGCCCAGCTACCCCAAAGGCTAAGAGCAGCAACATCTCAGGATTCCTGGAATCTTTGCAGCACGTGGGGCTGACAGATGTGGCTGTATTATACAAGCAGTTGCAGAAACAGTGAGTATTGTCAGGATTCTCTTTCTCCTCTTTCCAAATAAGTCAGTCAGCAAAATGTTTGGGTGAGTGGCCCTGCCTCTTAGACACCCACAGAGTATGTGGACACAGGTAGGAATCATCACTGCACAGTTGGGCAAGGGTCATATATGCCTGGTTCAGCACGCTCTGGATCCGTTGTGCTTCTTTTGTAATGCAGAGAAATTAAGAGATCATAGCAGATTGCATTTTGGGATAATCTGGGTCTGTCAGAGACCAAAGACAGGGTGTGTAGCCAGAGCGAAACTGTGACACAGGGCATCTGCCTCCTGCCTCCCCTCAAGCCTCGTTTCCTTTTCTCCCGCTGCCTACTTGCCCCTCGTTGACTCATTCATCTGACAAACACTTAATAAATGGCAACCAAGAGCCAAACCCTGTGCCAGGTCATGGGATTATAGGATGAAACTGTTGCCCTCAAGGAACTCAGTCTGGTAGGAAGAAAGACACAGAAAGAGAGGCACTGGGTAGGCTGCAAGAGGTCCAGTGGATGTCTGTAAAGAAGAGAGGAGGCTGGGCGCAGTGGCTCACACCTATAATCACAGCACTTTGGGAGGCCAAGGTGGCCGAGGTCAGGAGATCGAGATCATCCTGGCCAACATGCTGAAACCCCATCTCTACTAAAAATACAAAAATTTGCTGGGTGGGGTGGTGCATGTAATCCCAGTTACTTGGGAGGCTGAGTCAGGAGAATTCCTTGAACCTGGGAGGCAGAGGTTGCGGTGAGCCGAGATCACACCACTGCACTCCAGCCTGGGGGACAGAGTGAGACTTCGTCTCAAAAAAACAAACAGGAAATGCAAGGGCCTAAGTCAGCCTCAGAGAGTCAGGGACGCTTGTAAAGACACCTGAACACTAAATAAGGGGTGAAGAATAACCAGGGAGAAACAAGGCAGCTTTCCAGAGAGAGGGATATTGCAAAGGAGGCTCCAAGACGTGACAGAATGAATCATGTTGAAAGCACTTCGAGTAGCCCAGTTGTGCTACAATATAAAGTGATAGATGGGGCGGGGGAGATGGAACCAGACAGGCAAGGGCCGCATGAGAGGGGTGCCAACTGAAGGGGTTTTAATTCAATACTTCATCATTTATTAAATAGTTCAGCCACAGGCACGGTGGCTCACGCCTATAATCCCAGCACTTTGGGAGGTTGAGGTGGATGGATCGTCTGAGTCCAGGAGTTTGAGAGCAGCCTGGTCAACATGGCAAAAAACAGTCTCTACAAAAATACAAAAATTAGCCAGGCATGGTGGTGGGCTCCTGTAGTCCCACCTAGTTAGGAGGCGGAGGCAGGATAATCGCTTCAACCAGGGAAGCAGAGGTTGCAGTGAGCCAAGATCTCATCACTAAACTCTAGCCTGGGCAACAAAGTGAGACTCTGTCTCAAAAACAGATAGATAGATAGATAGATAGATAGATAGATAGATAGA
>NW_022437042.1:3151777-3182437 GCF_009761245.1 Sapajus apella
ATAGATAGATAGATAGATAGATAGATAGATAGATAGATAGATACACAGATAGATAGACAGACAGACAAATAGACAGACAGGCACACAGGCAGGCAGACAGATAGGTAGGTAGGTAGATAGATAGATCGATGGATGGATAGACAGATAGATAGACAGCCAGACAGATATATAGATAGACAGATAGACAGAAACAGATAGACGCTAGATAGATAGATAGAGAAACAGACAGATAGACAGACAGATGGGCACACAGACAGACAGACAGATAGATAGATAGGCAGACAGACAGATAGCCAAATATATAGACAGACAGATAGCCAGATAGACAGCAGATAGATAGATTGATAGATAGATAGAAGCAATAGGGGCCACTGGCACACTTTAAACAGAAGAGTGTTCCAAATTATATTTATTTTATTTATTTATTTTGAGATGGAGTTTCCCTCTTGTTGCCCAGGCTGTAGTGCAGTGGTGTAATCTCGGCTCACCACAACCTCTGCCTCCCATGTTCAATCAGTTCTCCTGCCTCAGCCTCCCGAGTAGGTGAGATTATAGGTATGCACCAACACACCCGGATAATTTTGTATTTTTAGTAGAGATAGGGTCTCATCATGTTGGTCAGGCTGGTCTCAAACTCCCAACCTCAGGTGATTCGCCTGCCTCAGTCTCCCAAAGTGTTGCTACTACAGGCATGAAACACACCACCAGGCCCCAAATTACATTTGTTTTGAGATGGGGTCTTGCTATGTTGCTCAGGTTGGCCTCGGCCTCCTGGACTCAGGAGATCCTCCTGCCTCAGCCTCCTGAGTAGCTGGAACTACAGGCACATGCCACCAAATTACTTTGGTTGTTGGGAAGTAAGTAATAAGGGAGAGAGATTGTGCTGAGAGAAATCTCAGTTTTCTTGCTTAGGTAACTAGATACATAGTAGCATTCACTGAATCTGGGAACACAGGGAGGACCCAGTTTGAAGCAAGGAATGAAGACAAGAGCCATTGTGAATATGTGGGGTTTGAGATACCTGTTAAGATGTAGGGGCGTCTAAAAGTCGCGTTTCATGGGTAGGCACAGTCAGTTGGATATGAAAATGTTTCACAGGTAGGCACAATGGCTCAGACCTGTAATCCCAGCGCTTTGGGAAGCAGAGGGGTGAGGATTGTTTGAGGCCAGGAGTTTGAGGCTGTAGTAGGCGATGATCACACCACTGTACTCCAGCCTCTGCACTCCAGCCTGGGCGACAGAATGAGATCCTGACTCAAATAAATAAAAAGTAAGTAAAATTTAAAAAATTAAGTGGGAGAGGGCCAGGCGCGGTGGCTCATACCTATAATCCCAGCACTTTGGGAGGCCAAGGCTGGCGGATCATTTGAGGTCAGGAGTTTGAGACCTACCTGGCCAACATGGCGAAACCCTGTCTCTACCAAAAAATACAAAAATTAGCTGAGAGTGGTGACAGATGCCTGTAGTCTCAGCTACTCAGGAGGCTGAGGCAGGAGAAGTGCTTGAACCCAGGAGGCGGAGGCTGCAATGAGCCAAGATTGCACCACTGTACGCCAGCCTGGACAATAGTGTGAGGGGACTGAAAAGAGAGAGAGAGAAAGGAAGAAAGAAAGGAAGGAAGGAAGGAGAGAAGGAGGGAGGGAGGGAGGGAGTGGGAGAGGGCCAAGTGTCCTAGACATGAAGGGAAGAGGCGATGTCCATCAGAGCCACACTCACACAGAAGTCAAATAAGACAGCGCTAAAAAAGGAGAACCATTTCAGCAGTGATGGAGACTGAAGCCAGACCACGGTGGGCTTGTTCAAGAAGCTTAGACTGTCAAAGGGAGGAAACATCGGAAACTAGAAGTGGGCTCTGTGTCAAGGGAGGGTTTTTGTTGAAGGCATTAGTTCAAATGTACATGCTGAGGAGGAGAGAGAGAGAGAGAGGGAGAGGTTGAGGCTGCAGGAAAGAGAGACAGTGAGTAACAGAACAAAGACCAAGGGGAGGTGAAGGGGACTGAACTGAGCACATGGGGGAAGTGGGTGTCAGCCTGGGGCAGGAGAAGGGAGTTGGGGAGAGGGGAAGAGGGTGGTGCTGGTCGGATTTGCTGAGCAGACTCTGAGATGAAGATTAGCACGCATGAGGTTTCTTAGGGAGTGCTCTTGGGATCATCACGCGTGGAAAGGAAGGAATGGAAGCAGGATTGGAGGAAGGAGACATGGGCTGCAATGCAGATTCAATGAAGGTCTCAGCCAGACCTACTGGAAGGTCTGAAGCTAAGAGTTAGACAAGGGGGCCAGGCCTTTATATCCCCACATCAGTCCTTCATTGGACACAGGCTTCCCTGGGAAGGAGGCATGCCCTTGGGCAAAGTGAGTCTCTTCAGCTGAGGCCGTCCCCAAAGGGGTCCACCAGCTGAGGGCTGTTTACTGTTAAGCACTGAGTCTTTCAGTTGTGAAGATCAGGGAAGCACATTGCAGTGTCTGCTATAGAGCGGTAGGGGGCGCTATTGCATTTGAGTTGAAGCTGTGCGCTGGTTGGTGTGAGGCTGAAGTTCCCGCTGTTGGCTTGAATTTTCCTCGGTGAAAATGGAAACCAATCTTTCTGATGAAAGGAGGGCTAGATGGGGTTGGGGGCTAGAGGAAAGTGGAACGATGATGAATTGGCTGCTTCAGGACACTGAAGACCCGCAGACCAGGGACATGCAATAGGATTGCCAAGTGAAGTTAGGGTATTGGTTGAAACTAACAAAATCATTTAGCAGGCCCAAACAATGTTGCCATGTCAAGGCTCTGTCATTCTTGGATATGTTCTTCCTCCTTTGGATTTTGTTAGTTATTATGAGGAAATGTCTATATTATTTAGAAAAGAACATTTTATGAGACCATGTTCCTAGATTCTGCAAATTTTTACCTAAACTACTTCCTGAACCAGGCCTAAATTCAAGGCCTTCAGTATATAATTACAATTTTTGCTACAACAGTCTTTACCGATGACAGTCTTGCTCATGGGAAACAAAACAGTGTGGATATTAATATATTATAAACCAATTAGAAAACAATCTATGGCCTGACAATAAAGAAGATAAACACTTGTCTAGGAGTAGATGACTAAAAAAGTCAGGATTAAATCTAATTAGTAGGCAAATACAAAATGTAGAAAATTACACAGGAAAACGAAATTTGAAGTTCCCAGGAAAAAAATGCTGTTTTAATAATGAAATATAAAACAGATGGCTCATCAGGTACTAGAGTAACAACAGACAAGTCCACCACCCGATTAAACGATGGACTTTTAAAATCCACACAGGAATTATGTGGATGATCTTTGAAAAACAATGTCCTGCTGTTCTATGAAGAAAAGGTCCCCCACATGAGGGGGAGCAGTTATAATGAGAATTCATTAGGCCTAAAGTGTGGGTTAGGTAACCAACCATGCCTTGCTCACGACATCAGCTTGTTACTCCTGAGTAACTATGAGCAAGCAACAATCATGTTCATAATAGCAGTAGCAATACGGTTCTTTTGTTTTGATTTTTTTGAGACAGAGTTTCGCTCTTGTCACCCAGGCTGGAGTGCAGTGGCGCGATCTCGGCTCATTGCAACCTCCACCTCCTGGGTTCAAGCGATTCTCATGCCTCAGCCTCCCAAGAAGCTGGGATTGCAGGCACCTGCCACCACGTCCAGCTAATTTTTGTATGTTTAGTAGAGACAGGGTTTCACCACGTTGGTGAAACTTAATAATAGCTTAAATAACAGAGAGATATTCTCTAATAGAAACTGATGTTTAGTAGAGAATAGGGCATTGCAATGAGAATAATCATGCATAGTAAACTATGTGCATATTCAGGGAGGTAAAGGATGACAAAGGTTTTTAAAGGAAAAATGAGGAGGATGACATAATTGTTTTTGAAATGATTATCCTTGGCTACAAAGATCAATAACAAGGGTGATGTCAGTCTGAGGCTGGACAGGCAGTTGCTAGGCAGATATCCTTGCAGAAGTTTGTTTTGTTTGTTTGTTTTGAGACGCAGTTTTGCTCTTGTTGCCCAGGCTGGAGTGCAATGGCGTGACCTCGGCTCACCGCAACCTCCACCTCCCGAGTTCAAGCGATTCTCCTGTCTCAAGTAGCTGGGATTATGGGCACGTGCCACCATACCTGGCTAATTTTGTATTTTTAATAGAGACGGGGTTTCTCCATGTTGGTCAGGCTAGTCTCAAACTCCCGATCTCAGGTGATCCACCCACCTCAGACTTCCAAAGTGCTGGGATTACAGGCATAAGCCACTGCGCCCGGGCAGAAGTATTTTTTGTGTAAGGTTGCAGTGGCCATTTTGCAAGGTTCTGGTTTTGGCGGAGTTTTTTGTGAAACTCTTGTTTTCATACAAGTGTGAGAATCCTCTTTTCATAGACTTCCCTAGCTCTATGTGTCAGGGCTTTTTTAAAAATATAAAAGTGACTCCATTTTGATTTTGACAGCTTTCACAGTACACATGCACAGAAAAAGTACTGATGATCTTGCTGATCTTCTGAAGTTCCAAGGATACCTACCTTACCATGTTCCGGACAATTCTACTAAGGGCTTTGTGCTCATATTACCCCCTTCTTCCTCTATAAAGCAGGTACTTCTATTATCCCCATTTTATAGATGAGGACATGGATACATGAGGAGGTAACATGACTTGCTTAAGATCGCAGCCAGTAAGTGGCAGCCAGAACACAAAACTAGGCGATCTGATAGTAAAGCTGTCCATTTCCCATAATGCTATGATGCCTCCTACATTTTGAGGACTAGGCCAGTGATTCCTGTTTTTTTTTATTTTTTTTTTTTTTTGAGACGGAGTTTCGCTCTTGTTACCCAGGCTGGAGTGCAATGGCGCGATCTCGGCTCACCGCAACCTCCGCCTCCTGGGTTCAGGCAATTCTCCTGCCTCAGCCTCCTGAGTAGCCAGGATTACAGGCATGTGCCACCATGCCCAGCTAATTTTTTGTAGTTTTAGTAGAGACGGGGTTTCACCATGTTGACCAGGATGGTCTCGATCTCTTGACCTCGTGATCCACCCGCCTCGGCCTCCCAAAGTGCTGGGATTACAGGCTTGAGCCACCGCGCCCGGCCCTAGGCCAGTGATTCCTAACCATTCTCTTTTCATTGGCCCCTCTGAAAATTGGGTGAAATCAGTGAATCCTCTCCCCAGAAAAATGCCCATCTGTTTGTTCACAGGCACACAGAACATATTTAATTTCTTTTCTTTTCTTTCTTGACAGAGTCTTGCTCTGTCGCCCAGGCTGTAGTGCAGTGGTGAGATCTCAGCTCACGGCAACCTCCGCCTCCTGGGTTGAAGAGATTCTCCTGCCTCAGCCTCCCGAGTAACTGGACTACAGGTGCCTGCCACCAAGTCCGGCTAATTTTTTTGTATTTTTAGTAGAGACGGGGTTTCACCGTTTTAGCCAGGATGGTCTCGATCTCCTGACCTTGTGATCTGCCCACCTCAGCCTCCCAAAGTGGTGGGATTACAGGCATCAGCCACCGCTCCTGGCCTAGAACATATTTAATTTCAAGGAGCTTGTGGACTCCCTGAAGCTCATCCCTGAAGCCCATGGAGCCCCGGTTGTGTAGGCTAGTCTGCTCCCAGGAAGCAGCTTGGCCTAGACCCCACCCAGCTCATCACACCCCTCGCTTCCTCTGGGAAAGCTCATCCGTGTGCTTTAGGCTACTCTCACAGCTGAAGTTCAGAAGGCTCCAGGGCTTTGTAACCTGACATTTGTGAGCTTATATTTGCCCCAAAATACTACATCCATGCCATCTCCTGCTGCACCAGGATGAGGTTCCTACTGGGCTAGGCCAGCCCTGGCCTAGAGAAGATAGGCTGAAAGATTGTTCACATAGAGAGCAGGGCACGTAGTGCTTCAACTCTAGGAACAGAAAGGGAGGGAAATTGAGTTCCCTAGCAGAGAAAATGAAAACTGGCGATGCCCAAGAGCCAAGATTTGGAAGCAACGTAAGTGTCCATCAACAGGCAAATGGATAAAGAAAATGTGGTACATGGCCGAGTTCAGTGGCTCACGCCTGTAATCTCAACACTTTGGGAGGCCGAGGCAGGCGGATCACGAGGTCAAGATGTCGAGACCATCCTGACCAACATGGTGAAACCCTGTCTCTACTAAAAATACAAAAAAATTAGCTGGGTGTGATGGCATGCACCTGTAGTCCCAGCTACTTGGGAGGCTGAGGCAGGAGTATCACTTGAAGCCAGGAGGCAGAGGTTGCAGTGAGCCAAGATTGCCCCACTGCACTCCAGCCTGGTGACAAAGTGAGACTCCGTCTCAAAAAAAAAAAAAAAAAAAAAAAAGAATTGGGGAAAGTTAGCCTTTTTCTATTCTCTGAAACATTTTAAGAACCACCTTTTCATTGAAGTTCTGCTAGAACTCAATGCCACATTCCCACTACTCAGAGACTAATGCTTTTAACATGTTAATAATGCACATCAACCCATATCTCTGTCCCCACCATGTATGTATATACACACACAAACAGACATATAATAACTCTACACACTGTACTGCAAACTGCTTTATTCAGTCAACAATCTCTACAATTTTAATAAATTTTCATCTCTATTACCCTATATTTATATTTTTCAAATTGGCCCTAAAATGACCCTCACAGTTGGCTTCTTCAAACCATAACCCAATCCAGAACAAAGCACTGATTCCAGGCTGGCACAAATTCCAGAAGATCCTGCCAGGAACGGCGGCTCATGCCTGTAATCCCAGAACTTTGGGAGGCCAAGGTGGGTGGATCACTTGAGGTCAGGAGGTTGAGACCAGTATGGCCAACATGGTGAAACCCCGTCTCTACTAAAAATGCAAAAAATCGCTGGGTGTGGTGCCACACATCTGTAATTTCAGCTACTCAGGAGGCTGAGACATGAGAATTGCTTGAGTCTGGGAGGCAGAGGTTGCGGTGAGCCGAGATAGCGCCACCGCACTCCAGACTGGGAGACAGAGGGAGACTGTGTCAAAAAAAAAAAAAAGGAGAGAGAGACAGAGAGAGAGAGAGAGACAGAGAGAGAGAGAGAGAGAGAGAGAGAGAGAGAAGCGCTGATTCCATCTGGTTGTTCTCTAAAGGAAAAATTAATGGTATCTGTCTTAAAATGAAAATGACTGTTTTGGGAAAGTCTAAGTTTATCATCCCTGGAGACTTTAAAGCAAAGGCTGAACGAATATGTGTCTAGGAGGTTACACAGGAAATTCCTACACAGAAGAGAAGGTTAGAGGGTATGACATTTAAGGTCTTTCATCTTTTCTAAACTTGAGTGATGAAGATCCTGTGACTCTGAGTTTCTATAAATCCTATTACTGCACTGTGCACAGTGGCTCATGTCTGTGAGTTCAAGAAGAGGGGAATGGATCTGAGAGCAAATAGACAAATGACCAGTCTGTATTTAAAGGAGGAGGAAATAATTATCTGCCAAATACCACAGACAAGATGAGGACTTGGAAATGACCACTGCATTTAGCAATGGGGAGGTCATTGGTGACTTTCACAAGCAGTTTGAATGGAGTTGCATAAGCAAAAGCCTAGCAGGACTGAGTTCAAGAGAGAATGAGAGAAGAGGAATTGGAGGGAGTGAATATAGGTGCTTTTATTTATTTATTTATTTATTTTTTTTTTTTTTGGAGTTTTGCTATGAAAGGGAAGAGAAATGGGGTGGTATTTGGAGGGGAAGTAAGATTAACAGTATTTTAAAGATAGAAGAAATAACAGCATATTGGAATGCTGATGAGGAAAAATCCAAGATAGAAGTAAAAACTGATAATGCCGGAGAGAGAAAATAACTGAAGCAATATACTTGAGTAGGCAGGAGGGAATGGGATCTGCTGCAGAAGCAGTACAATAATCAGATTTTTTTTTTTTTTTTTGAGATGGAGTCTCACTCTGTCACCCAGGCTGGAGTGAAGAGGCACGAACTCAGCTCACCGCAACCTCCACCTCCCGCGTACAAGTGATTCTCCTGCCTCACCCTCCTGAGTAGCTGGGATTACAGGTGTGCACCACCATGCCTGGCTAATTTTTATATTTTTAGTAGAGATGGGGTTTCACCGTGTTAGCCAGGCTGGTCTCAAACTCCTGACTCCAGGTGATTCGCCTGCCTTGGCCTCCCAAAGTGCTGGGATTACAGGTGTGAGCCACTGCTCTGCTGTGTTCAGCGGACAACTACATTTCCCAGGCTCCTTTCCCTCCTGACTTCCTGATAGGTTTCACCTATGGATGGGAATCTTTGGCAGAAGATTGGAGAGCAAGAGGAGAGAAGCCAGGGTATTTCCTCCCTTTCTCTCTGTTTTGTTATCTCCAGCACAGATTGTATCTCCTCTGTGGTTCCCACTGGATAGTCACTCCCTCCATGAACCAAGTGGGTTGGCATTCCTGCTTCTGCTGGGTGGTCCTTGATCCCAGACTTGGGTGATACCACCTTCTGCTTTTGTCCCTCTACCCCTAGAGGTGAAGCAGCTTCCTGCTGTTGCTAAATCTCTGGATCAATTCATCATCCCTTCCTGGAATTCTAAGGTCTTCTATCACCTGAGTACCAGTTCCTCATGTTAAATTGTTTACAATTCTGAATGTTTTCTGTTTTTGTTTTTGTTTTTAAAGCAGGAGTTGATAATGTATTCTTAAAGACTTCACCTTTGGAACTTAAGCAGTATATTCATTAAAAAGTAGTTTAGTTTTGCAATACAGGTAGTCTTTCAATTTTTTGTCTATAAAATGTTATTAAAGAAATATTCTAATGATCTTAAAATAACCTTGGGAGGCATGGGGAAGGTCAAAGAGACTGAATTTTTATGTCACGGTCTCTGATCAGTGCTTTTAGTACAATCCAGTCAAGTAAGTAAAGGTTCACAGAAAAAATTATATTTTCTAAAATCATAGTGATGAAAAAAAATTCCAGCCTAGGATTATCCCATCCTAGAAAAAGACTGAGAAAACAGCTTGTAAAAAAGAAGATAATATAATCAAATTATACTCATAAAACTCTACACTTAAAAACAGGAATACATAATATAAAAATAATTCTTACCATTTATTCCACACCTATCATTTCCCAGGCACTGTACTAGATGCTTTACAATCATGATTTTTTTTTTTTTTTTTTTTGAGATGGAGTCTTGCTTTGTCACCCGGGCTAGAGTGTGATGGCATGGATCTCAGCTCACTGCAACCTCTGCCTCCCAGGTTCAAGCCATCCTCCTGCCTCGGCCTCCCAAGTAATTAGGACTATAGGTGTGTGCTACTAAACCTGGCCAATATTTTTGTATTTTTAGTAGAGGCGGAGTTTCACTATGTTGGCCAGGCTGGCATCAAACTCCTGACCTCAAGGGATCTGCCCACCTTTGCCTCCCAAAGTGCTGGGATCACAGGCATGAGCCACAGTGCCCAGCCTACAATCATGATTTCTTTTTTTTTTTTGAGGCGGAGTTTCACTCACGTTACCCAGGCTGGAGTGCAATGGCGCGATCTTGGCTCATCGCAACCTCCGCCTCCTGGGTTCAGGCAATTCTCCTGCCTCAGCCTCCTGAGTAGCTGGGACTACAGGCACGTGCCACCATGCCCAGCTGATTTTTTGTATTTTTAGTAGAGATGGGGTTTCACCATGTTGACCAGGATGGTCTCGATCTCTTGACCTCGTGATCCACCCGCCTCGGCCTCCCAAAGTGCTGGGATTACAGGCTTGAGCCACCGCGCCCAGCCCAATCATGATTTCTAATTCGCAGATGGCCAAAGCTGTTTTTTAAGTTTTGTGTCTTTTTATTTATTTATTTATTTTGAGACAGAGTTTTGCTCTTTTTGCCCAGTCTGGAGTGCAATGGCACAATCTTGGCTTACCACAACCTCTGCCTCTTGGGTTCAAGTGATTCTCCCTCCCAAGTAGCTGGGATCACAGGCATGTGCCACCATGCCCAGCTAATTTTGTATTTTTAGTACAGACAGGGTTTCTCCATGTTGGTCAGGCTGGTCTCGAATTCCTTCAGGTGATCTGTTTACCTCAGCCTCTCAAAGTGCTGGGATTACAGGCGTGAGCCACCACGCCCAGCAAGTTTTGTGTCTTTTTAAACAGAAGAAAATGAACCTTATTAATGCTGAATGACTCATTCAAGGCCATATAACCGGTAGTTGGCAGACTGTTTTTTCGTTTTTTTTTTTTTTGAGACAGAGTCTTGCTCTGTCACCCAGGCTGGAGTGCAATGGCACGATCTTGGCTCACTGCAACCTCCGCCTCTTGGGTTCAAGCGATTCTCTTGCCTCAGCCTCCTGAGTAGCTGGGACTACAGACGCATGCCACCACATCCAGCTAATTTTTGTATTTTTAGTAGAGTCGGGGTTCCATTGTGTTAGCCAGGATGATCTCGAACTCCTGACCTCATGATCTGCCCACCTCAGCCTCCCGAAGTGCTGGGATTACAGGCGTGAGCCACCATGCCTGGCCAGAACTGGGGTTTGAACCCATTTTTCTTCCGTACCACACAGCACTTACTGTATAGAAAAATAGCTGAACAAATTGCTCTTATTTTAGCCAAATTTCATTTGTAAAACTCCATGTGGCTACTATTCTGATAGCAATGTCTATCTTTCATATTAATGAAAAAGAAAATCCATGTGTTCTTATGAGTTTAGAAAACAAAGTGTTATCACAGATAACAATAATTCTTGTTCCTAGTTCCAATGATTTTGAACCTATTTCTTAGAACAAGAAGCCCTCTGATTCAAATATGAAAGAATATTCTATTTTGTCACAAACAGAAAGATCTGAAACCCCATTTTTAAGCTATCTCTGTATATAATAAGAATCCAGCCTGCACTTGTTAGTGACAGAGAGCACGGTAAACTAAGAAGTCCCTGGAGAGGTCAGAGTGTTGACAAAACGCAACATGATGGTAGAGTCTACACAAACACAGGAAACAAAGCTCGGCCCTTCCACACAGCCGCCTGTCCTTGCAATGACTTTAAGTCAGTGTCTCTTCATGCCACACATACGTCCCAATGTCTGCTTGATGAAATTCCACAACTGCCATGGGGTCACTTTTCTGCAGTCTTGTGTAGATTTTGCTGCCACCCCAAAACCCAAAGGGATGGCTGCCATGGAGTACACCACCACTCCCTGGTACTAAGAAGTATTTTCGGTGATTCGACCCAGACCAGATTTCAACACATGGTTCCCATACAGGAAGGACTGCTCTGCACCTGGCTTTATCCATACTTTATACTTGGCATAAGGTGCAAGTTAATCCAGGCCTGTGATGTGCAACCGAAACTTGTGGGTCTTAGTGAATTTTCCAAAGCAGGTCCTCAGTGACACTGGCCTATCCCCGGAGATATTGGTGGCCAGCTTCATAATCTTCTCACTCATATGGTACACTGGTCATTGTGCAGTCAGAAACAGTAGGTGCCATCGGGCTGGTCCACCAGCAGCTGAAGATTCTCCCCGATGAATTTTGCAATCTTCTCAAACATGACAGGGGTCTCCTCTTCAGTCAAAGGCCCCATTTCCCACTGGGTTGGAACACTGGATCTTCATGCCTCAGTAACTGGAAACGGAAGTCCTGTTTTGTTTTCTTAACTGGACCTTGAGTCATGTAAAACACTCGCCTCTCTTCACTCTCAGTTTTACTGTCTTCATCCAGTCTTAGTAGCCATTCCTCTCTTGACCATTAAAGGATGCCCCAGGACTCAATCCTTGGATTTCTTCCTTTTGCTATCTGTACTTACATCTTTGGCAATTTCATTCTGTCTCATGGCTTTAAGTAACATCTATATACTGACAACTCTCAAATTTATATTTATAGCTAGACCTTCCCAGTTGAGCTGACTACATATCCAACTGCCTACCTGACAACTCCACTTGGATAATCAATAGGCATTTCAAACATAACATGTTCAAAATGGTGCTTGGCTTTCCCTTGAAAGCTGTTCTTCCCCATCTCAGTAAATGGCACTTCAATTTGCCCAGTTATTCTAGCCACAATTGAGGAGTTATCCTTGATTCCCCTCTTCCCTTCACTTCCCACACCAAAACTATTGGCTAGTCCTGATAACAAAACCTCCAAAACACATCTCAAATCCATTGACTTTCTCCAATTCTTCTTTTACTACCCTGTTCCAACCACTCTCACCTCTCACCTGGACTACTGCCATGGTCTCCTAATTGGTCTCTCTGCTTCACTTCTTGTCCCCCAACAAGCCACTCTCCATGTATCAACTAGACTGACTTTAATTTTTTTTTTTTTTTTTGACACAGAGCCTTGCTCTGTTGCCCAGGCTGGAGTGCAGTGGCACGATCTCGGCTCACTGCAGCCTCTGCCTCCCCAGTTCAAGCAATTCTCGTGCCTCAGCCTCGGAGGAGCTGGGACTACAGGTGTGTACCACCACACCTGGCTAATTTTTGTATTTTTAGTCGGGGGGGGGGTGTCACCATGTTGCCTAGGCTGGTCTTGAACTCCTGACCTCAAGTGATTGTTCTGCCTCAGCCTCCCAAAGTGCTGGGATTACAGGCGTGGGCCACTGCACCCAGCCTAGAATGACTTTAAAACATAAATTGGCTGGGCATGGTGGCATACATCTGTAATCCAGCACTTTGAGAGGCCATGGTGGGAGGATCACTTGAATCCAGGAGTTCGAGACCAGCCAGGGCAACATACTGGGGAGAAAGAAAAAAAAAAAGAAAAGGGGAAAGGGAAAGGAAGGAAAAGAAAATAAATTCTTTCTACAAAAAATAGAAAAAATTAGCCAGGTGTGGAGGCACACACCTGTAGTCCCAGCTACTACTTGGGAGGCTGAGGTAGGAGGATTGCTTGAGCCCAGGAAGTTGGGGCTCCAGCGAACCATGATAGTGCCACTGCACTCCAGCCTGGGCAACAGACACCCTATCTTAAAAAAAAAAAAAAAAACCCATAAATTATATCATGTTACTGCTCTGCTTAACAGTTCAATCAATAACTTCTCACTGCATTTTTTAAGATCCAAAATCCTTATTCAGGCCTGCGAGGACCTACATGGCCTGGTTTCTGTTCACTCCTCTGACCTCGCCTCCTTCTGCTTGCTTACTCTCTTACTCACTACAACCTTGTCACACTGGCCTTTCTGTTCCTCAAACATGTAAACTTATTCCCTCTGTAGGGCCTTTGTCCTTTCTAATGCCATCATCACCTGGAATGCTTTCCCCTGATCCTTATATGGCTGGCTCATTCAGATCCTTCAGGTCTTATATGGATCAAGTGTCCCCTCCTCAGAGCCCATCCCTGATTACTCATCACTCTCTATCATATCACACTATTTTCACTGATAATTTTCTTGTTCACTTGGTCATCTGTCACCCCTGCCCTCAGAATGTGAGCTGCTTTGTTTGCTACTATGCCCCCAGCTCCTAGTGCAGTATCTGGCATATAATAGATCAATGTATACTAGTTAAATGACTAAAAGGTAGTAGATTCGCCTTAAGTAGGAAGAGGGTTTTCTTTTCCTCTGAGATTTGAAAGAGAAAAAGATGGAGGCAGACGCAACTAAGTGTGCCCTTAAGTTGTTTGTGCTTTGTAGATACCTCTCTAATCATCTGCCGAGAGAGCTAGCAAGGAGAGACTTGAAGAAAGCGGCTGTACACTGTTCCTTAGGGAAACAGGAGAGTTGTTGACCCAAAACATACAGCAGGATTGACTAGCTGTGGTGAGAACCCATCTGACAAATTCACGGTGCCAAATATCCACTCACTGACAAGACATGAACACTCAACTATTTGGGTAAGACATCAGACAAAGTATATTGTAGGGCTGATTCTAAATTGAGAGTTTGTAGAACAGATGTTACAGTTTTAAAAGAAGGTAAGGTTTACAATAGCACTGGAAAAATTAAGTACTTAGGTATAAATTTAAACAAAATATCTGCAGGATCCATACACAAAAAACAGTAAAACACTGATGAAAAAAATCAAAGATCTAAATAAATGGAAAGATACACTTTGCTTATGGGTTGGAAGATATTGGAATCTACAATGAGACATCACCTCACATCCATTAGGATGGTAACTATAAAAAAAACCAAACAAACAAAATAACAAGTGTTGGTGAGGATGTGGAGAAATTAGAACCTTTGTGTATTGTTGATAAGATTGTAAAATGAGGTGGGGCACGGTAGTTCATGCCTGTAATCCCAGCACTTTGGGAGGCTGAGGTGGGTGGATCACTTGAAGTCAGGAGTTTGAGACCAACCTGGCCAACATGGTGAAACTCCGTCTCTACTAATAATACAAAAATTAGCTGGGCCTAGTGGCACACACCTGTAATCCCAGCTACTTGGGAGGCTGAGGTGAGAGAATCGCTTGAGCCTAGGAGGTGGAGGTTACAGTGAGCTGAGACTGCACCACTGCACTCCAGCCTGGGTGATAAGAGTGAGACTCTGTCTCAAAAACAAACAAAAGAAAAAGATTGTAAAATGGTACAAGTGCTGTGGAAAACAGTATGTATGGAGGCTCCTCAAAAAGTTAAAAATAGAACTACCAGCAATTTCATTTCTGGGTATATATCAGAATTGAAAGTAGGGTCTCAGAGATATTTGCACACTCATGTTCATAGTGCCACTATTCCACAATATCAAGAGGTAGAAGCAACCCAAATGTCCACTGACGGATGAATGGATAAACAAAATGTATATATATACAAGCAAATATTACTCAACCTTAGAAAGGAAGGCATTCTTGTCACATACAACATGATTTAACATTGAAGACATTATGCTAAGTGAAATAAGCCAGTCACAAAAAGATAAATGCTATATGAGTCCACTTATATGAGATCTCTAAAGTAGTCAAACTCATAAAAACACAAAGTAGAATGGTGGTTACCAGGGGTTGTGGAGAGAGAGAAAAAGAGAGTTGTTACTTAATGGGTATACAGTTTCAGATTTATGACATGAAAAAGTTCTGGAAATCTGTATCACAACAATGCAAATATACTTAACACTGTTGAAGTGCACGATTAAAAATGGTTAAGATGGTAAACTTTAAGTGTTTTTTTAACCACAGTTAAAAAAGAAAAAGAAAAACAAGATGTTCAACACCATCTGTCATTAGGGAAATGCAAATTAAAATGACGAGACACCATGAAGAAACTTACAAATCAGAGACCAAGGAGACATGGGCAGAGTGACAAGGAAACGAAAATGGCCCAGGCAAGCTAGTTTTCTAAAAAGATTTTCAATTTATCTTAAACAATAAAGTGACGTTTCCAAATGTCACTAATTATTAGAGTGAGAACATTTTGCAACATTTTAATGTTTTGTCATGGCTAATTTGCAAAAACAAAACCAAAAATAGAGTAAGACTCTCCAAAATGTCAACATGGGGCCGGGCGCGGTGGCTCAAGCCTGTAATCCCAGCACTTTGGGAGGCAGAGGCGGGTGGATCACGAGGTCAAGAGATCGAGACCATCCTGGTCAACATGGTGAAACCCTGTCTCTACTAAAAATACAAAAAATTAGCTGGGCATGGTGGCGTGTGCCTGTAATCCCAGCTACTCAGGAGGCTGAGGCAGGAGAATTGCCTGAACCCAGGAGGCGGAGGTTGCGGTGAGCCGAGATCGCGCCATTGCACTCCAGCCTGGGTAACAAGAGCGAAACTCCGTCTCAAAAAAGAAAAAGAAAAACAGAATGAAGTGCATATGCTTGCTTGGTGCTAGATGCTTTACAGTCCTATAGATGAAGCAACATGCATAATTTCAACTAGATGTTGAAATGGTTTAGGATAAGTATCTAAAGACAAGTATTTCAGAAAATATGTAGACAGGTAACCACACGTTTGCTACAGGGCGTCCTCTACGCAAGTGTCTTGACTTTGCACTTTTCTTTCTTCATTCTGTTTTTCTTTTTCTTTTTTGAGACGGAGTTTCGCTCTTGTTACCCAGGCTGGAGTGCAATGGCGCGATCTCGGCTCACCGCAACCTCCGCCTCCTGGGTTCAGGCAATTCTCCTGCCTCAGCCTCCTGAGTAGCTGGCATTACAGGCACGTGCCACCATGCCCAGCTAATGTTTTGTATTTTTAGTAGAGACGGGGTTTCACCATGTTGACCAGGATGGTCTCCATCTCTTGACCTCATGATCCACCCGCCTCGGCCCCCCAAAGTGCTGGGATTACAGGCTTGAGCCACCGCGCCTGGCCTTTTTTTTTTTTTTTTTTTAAAGATGGGGTTTCACCCTGATGGCCAGGCTGGTCTTGAACTCCTGACCTCAGGTGATCCACCCACCTCAGCCTCCCAAAGTGGTAGGATTACAGACGTGAGCCACCGCGCCTGGCCTGCACTTTTCTTGATTTTTCAAAATGAAATTATAATCTGTTCTGAATAATGTATATTTTTTAAATTCATAGAGGCAGTTCAGCATAGTTAAGAGCTCAGGTTTTAGACTCAGATTTTTGGCTTTATCACTTATTGTCTATGAGATCTTGAGAAACTTAAACTCTCTGAGCCTGAGTACTCATTTCTAAAACAAGGATGGTCACAGTTAATCCTGTCTCATAGGATACTGTGTTGTTTAGATTAATACCTGAAAATTGCTTTCCATGGTATCCAACACATAGTAAGTACTCAATAAAAGGCAGCTAGTATTATTGTTGCTATTCTTACTACTATTTTTAATTATTACTGTTAATCAAATAATCCTCCTTCAAATCTAAAAACAAAATAAAACAGGTTTAGAGGAAGCAAGCGCATGAGAGTAGCGAGGATAGGTTGTGGTCAGAGAGCAGAGTACTGGATTTCAGAGGCGGTGTGGATGACATCCAGGCTGTGGTATGGGAGTTTGTGGCTAAAGTGCAGGAAAGGTAAAGGTCACTGTCTGGAGTTGAGGTTAAGGAACTGTAAGGAGGTTATGGTTTGTCATCCACATGACAGTTCTCTCTCAGAATACAGGAAAAGAGGTGGAGAGGAAGAACTGGTTGCAAAAACTTCATTGGATATAGGAAAATAACCGGGCAGATGGTAACACAGCCCCACCCTGGGCCTTCCCGGGACTCCCACCCCTCTTTTTCCCAGTACTTGCTAGCTTACATCTAACATACTTTGCCTTGCAATTCAGGAGATCAGAAAAAAAGAAGAAAAAAAAAAACCTGTCCTACTACCCTACTATCATCTCCCAGTAGCTAGCACCTCAGAAACCTGCCTTGGGCACCTACTAAGTGCAACTTAATGTATATAATACAAAAAGGTCAACACAACTTCTGTCCCAACATCTTTTAATACAGGTGAATGGATAAAAACATGAATACAAACACATGGATATAGGTATCACTGAAGCAGAGTGACATAAAATAATATCTATATATACAACACTCCTCTGCAAATAGGAAATGTAAACTAAAAGATTTCCAACAGATCATTTTGTTTATCTCGCTATCATTTCTTAATCATCTTCCTCCCATATATGAATCCATGCAAGGAAGCGGTACTAGCTGCCCGACTAGGCGGTAGCTCCCTTGGGTGACTTATTGAGACCCTATTTTCATTCAGATCTGAGCTGTCCTACCCCCTTCACTGCAATCTGGCTTTCCCTTCTCTGAGTATAATGTCTGACATGGGATGGCTCACCTATAGCTTCCATGTTTGAAGCAAAGAAAGCTTTATGCAGATTCTGGCTTTTAATGGGTCTCCTCTGACAGCAGAAAGATTCAAACCACAGCCAATTCCAAGAACCCTTCTAAGAACAGAGACAGAGTCACTTCAAAGGATCTGACTTGCTATACCTAAATATAATTCACACTGCTTGTCTCTATGACACACTATAATATTTTGTCCAAAAATCTTGAAACATGTTATTAACTTGGAAGGAAGAATAAAAGCAGCCACTTTAGAGACTGGAGACACTCAAGCACTGATCTATTCATAAAGTTTCTACACGGCTGAAGAAGTTTGCATCAAATGGACAAAAAATAGTACAGAAAACCTAAGTAGAGAAAAATTTAGAAAAATCCATCTCCTAGAAAGCAGGTCAAATGGACTCAGTTAAAGACCTCACTGAATGCAGGACAATCAATGGGAAACAACATAAAGACTTCTGCTAGGACAGAAATAGGAACCAGTCTATGTAATCAAGAAATTACTTTGCCTCCTGATCTAAATGTTTGCCTCCAGACTAGGGCTCAGAAAACAGTCTGGTTATTTGAACTGGTTGTCAATCAAGGTCCCCTTCATTTTCGCTTTCTTGGCTTCCAGTTCAGCCTAGAAAGAAAAAAAAAGTGTATGTCTTGATACATGACACAAAATTATGTTCCTTTCTTATTCTAACCACCCCAAACACTCTTCCTTAATGTTCCTTTAGTGTACAAACAAGAATCATGGTTCCCAAATCATGATATACCTCTAACATCTACTTTCCAACCTTTCTGTTGTTATAGCGCACATAAAAAATGCTATTTGTAGGCAAAATGGGTAAAAAGACAAGGCTGTGGCCACGGGAAATCAGTGTAGGTATTCCAGCAACCCCAGAGCGCCTCACGGGCTGAGGGAATCAATACAATACTGTGGCATACCAGTATCCTAATCTTGGCAAAACAGGAAGAACACCATTCTAGAACAGTGCTACTTAAAGTTATATGGTCTATGAACTATTGGTCCACACAGAATATGTATAAACATTGATAGTAAGCATTTAGAAGCTTTTATAGCAATCTGACACAATAGTAATTTTTAAAATCTGATAAAAATTGAGACAATTCATTTTTATTGTATTTTATAAATTACAAATCTGTTCATGCCAAATTGGAAATTTGAGAAAAGGAAAGCACTGGTCTTTCTACCTTTGAAAGGTTGAGAAGCATTGCTCTAAACCACGATGGCAAAGTAAAGCAGCTCCCAGGACCCACCCCTTCTGTTACCAAAGACTCATTACAGACACTAGAAGAGATTGGTATATCTTTTGATGAGACACCAACGTAGTGATGTCTGATTCTGATGAAATATTTAAAGTAATGATAAAAAAAAAAAAACCGAAAATATAGGCACCATCATATACAGATGCGTATGCTCTAAGATGAGCCCGTGAATAGTGCAGAAAACCACCATTGCTTTAAGAAGCAATGACCAGCCCCAGTCCTGGTACTGCCAAGGTAACCCTGTCATGTGCCATTACATCCTGGGAGAATGACCAGAAACCTGACCTTGGACCACAAGTAGCAGATTAAAATATCATCCTGGCCGGGCACAGTGGCTCACGCCTGAAATCCCGCACTGTGGGAGGCCGAGGCAGGTGGATCACCGGAAGTCAGGAGTCTGAGACCAGCCTGGCCAACATGGTGAAACCCCATCTCTACTAAAAATACCAAAAGTAGTCAGGTGTGGTGGCATGCACCTGTAATTCCAGCTACTCAGGAGGCTGAGGCAGGAGAATCCCTTGAACCTATGAGGCAGAGGTTGAGGTGAGCCAAAATCACACCATAGCACTCCATCCTAGGCAAAAGAGTAAAATTCCATCTCCAAATAAAATAAGATAAAATAAAATATCATCCTACCTAGGGCTATAACAAATATGATGATTTAGGACCAAGATCCTAGGGTCACTACTACAGAGTAGGGTATACTGACAGTCACAGACCAGGGTTACAAAACCGGCAGCCAACTACCCTAGAAACCCCCAACAGATCTCCTAAAGGAGTTCCCTGCCTGCTTGGAAGGTCTTTCAGACCAAGAAATCCAAACAATCAGGCCTCAGCACCTTGCTACCCCCTTCTACTCACCAGCTCTTGTAGTCGCCTCTTGCTCATGCCTTTGCGCTCTAGCTGTTTTTCAATCACTTTGGCATTCTGTGCATAAGAATCAGCAACTTCCCTCTGAAGGAAAAAAGGAGCATCCTTAAAGCAGAAGTCTCACCAAGGAATAACAACAGAGACCTTAAGTCATAATGTATACTAGTCAAATCATGAAATCATGACTAAAATGCCAGGACTCTGTTCCTTTTCCATTCTCCATCTTTTCAGTAGGAATCCAGGAGCATTTAGGGTTTTATTTAGTTTGTTTGTTTCTTTTGGGGTGGTGGGCCAGAGACTGACTCTGTCACCCAGGCTGGAGTGCAGTGGCACAATCTCAGCTCACTGCAACCTCCGCCTCCCGGGTTCAAGTGATTCTTCAGTAGCATTTACCCTTTAACCGAAACATATGTAAAACAGCAGATGACATCTCACCATCAATACCATTATACTGAAGAATCATAAAGGTAATTGCTGCTACAACTAAGGACAGACTCACAAACCATCACAGCTGGACTGGAAGGAACCTGAAATCATTCAGTCTAGTAGTTTTTCAAATGAAGAGGGATGAGGACTTTGCCCTCTAGGACATCTCTAAAAATAGTATGGGGGAAAAAAAATCACTGATCTCACCCAACTCCTTCATTTTCATTTTATAGATGTCCCCGAGATTCAAGGAAACAGGAACTAGCCCACTGTCATAGTTTCTTTTTGTTTTGTTTTTTTTTAAGACAGAGTTTTGCTCTGTCGCCAGGCTGGAGTGTAATGGCGTGATCTTGGCTCACTGCAGCCTCTGCCTCCCAGGTTCAAGCGATTCTTGTGCCTCAGCCTCCCGAGTAGCTGGGATTACAGGTGCGCACCACCATGCCCGGCTAATTTTTTGTATTTTTAGTAGAAATGGGGTTTCACCATGTTGGCCAGGCTGGTCTCAATCTCCTGACCCACCTCAGCCTCCCAAAGTGCTGGGATTACAGGCATAAGCCACGACGTCTGGCCCATAGTTTCTTATTAGCACAGCAGGGTCTAAAATTGAAGTCTCTAATTTTTCCAGTACTCCAAGGTGCCAGCTCTAGGGTCCCCTTTCCTCGCACCCTTCCCCCCCAAATTCCAGTTTCCTTAAGACCAGAGGCACTTACAGCCTCAATCTCTTCTTCCTCTTCATCGATGGTAGACACAGTGACAGAACTGAACTTGCCCATGTCTTTGGTCCGTTTGGTCATCATCACCTGGAATGCCAGGCACGAAGAAGTCAGTCTGGTTCACCACAACAGGATCCATGAGCCATGAGTGTGTGCGCACACGCCTGTGTGAGGGGCTATGGGTACTGGGGGAAACACTACCTCTTTGGGACAGGCTGACCTATTTAAAAATGCCAAAGTTTTTATTTACATATTTTTCTAACATTTGCCATAAAAGGCTTTTTTTTTTTTTTTTTTTTTTTGAAACAGTGTCTCACTCTGTTGCCCAGGCTGGAATACAGTGGCACAATCATAGCTCACTACAACCTCAAATTCTGGGCTCAAGTGATCCTCCTGCCTCAGCCTCCCACGTAGCTGGGATTACAGCCATGTGCCACTACGCCTGGCTAATTTGAGAGACTGGGTCTCGCCAAAAAAAAAAAAAAAAAAAAAAAGAAAAAAGGACTGAAGGTATAAAGAAGTATCCTTAGCACTTAATGTCTCAGGCTTGTATCCTAGCCTAAGGCAATCCTCCTGCCTCAGCCTCCCAAAGTGCTAGGATTACAGGTGAGAGACACTATGCATGGCCCATTATGGGTTCTTAAATTTATTTTTAATTATTTTTTTTTTTAAGAGACAGAGTCTCACTGTCACCCAGGCTGGAGTGTAGTGGCACAATCATAGCTGACTATAACCTCAAACTCCTGGGCTCAAGTGATTCTCCCACCTCAGTCTCCTGAGTAGCTAGAACTATAGTTGTAGCTATAGAACACCCAGCCAATTTACTTTTTATTTTTTGTAGAGATAGAGTCTTGCCATGCTGCCCAGGCTGGTCTCAAACTCCCGGCCTCAAGCAATCCTCACACTTCCGCCTCCCAAAGTGTTGGGATTACAGGCATGAGCCACCCATGTATTCCAGCCCAGCTTGGAATACATTTTTTAATTAGCCTAATTCATTGTTTTTAATTGTTAAAAAAAAAACCCATTTGTAAAATAACAGATGACATCTCTCCATAAAAAGAGGAAAATTTGAAGAAAATTAATGTGAGTAAAAACCATACAATTTCTAACCTTACTCATAGGGCAACTGTAGAAAAGAGAAAACACATAACAGGTGTTACAATTACATAGCATCTGTTTATACACAAAATGGCACCCCATTAATAAAGAATGCATTAATATATATGCTCGAGGGAATGAATACCCCATTTCCCATGATGTGATTATTACACATTGCATACCTGTATCAAAATATTATCATGTACCCCATAAATATGCACATCTATGTACCCCCAATTTTTAACTTGTAAAATACAAAGTATAAGAATACATCCATAAAGAGCAGTTTCTTACGCACTATAATCTTACTTCAAAACGTGAGCTAAATCTGTAGCTATATTAAGCAGTCTCTCCTTCAGTGATAATTACCTTCTTAGGAGGCTCTTGTTTCTGAGTATATATGTTCGTTTTCCCAAAGCCCTGGCCAAACTTGACTACTGCTCCATCCACGATGAAGGTAACAGGAGCATTCTTCGGCTGGGATTGGTAGAAGAGCGGCAGTCCACACCTGCAATGGCACAGTGAATCTCTGGGAGGTCTCATAATCCAAATTCCCAAAATAGCAATTTGCAAAGTGTGCTTAGACTCTGGGAATATTCGTGCTTGTGGCATAAACTAATGATTGGCTCTTCTGAATGTTTCCCAAAACTACCTCTACCTAATAAGAATCACTTAGGCCGAGCATGGTGGCTCACACCTATAGTCCCAGGATTTTGGGAGGCCGAGGCGAGTGGATCACCTGAGGTCAGGAGTTCGAGGCCAGCCTGGACAACATGGTGAAACCCTGTCTCTACTAAAAATACAAAAAATTATCCAGGCGTGGTGGTGGGCGCCTGTAATCCCAGCTACTCGGAAAGCTGAGGGAGGAGAATCACTTGAAGCTGGGAGGTGGAGTTTGCAGTGAGTGGAGATGGCGCCATTGCACTCCAGCCTGGGCAACAAGAGCCAGACAAGAAAGAAGAAAGAAAAGAAAGAAAGAAAAAAGAATTCGTTTTTCTGGCCAGCTGGTTGAAGATGTAATTTTGACTAGCCTCTTTGGGGAACATAGTGGTATTTGTGCATAGTTGAAGTCTGAAGGCAGTTGAGATTATACGGATAAAGACATAATAGAGGCCGGGCACGGTGGCTCAGGCCTGTAATCCCAGCAGTTCTGGAGGCTGAGGCAGGCAGATCAACTGAGGGCAGGAGTGCGAGACCAGCCTGACCAACATGGCAAAATCCCATCTCTACTAAAAATACAAAAATTAGCTGGGCATGGTGGCGTGTGCCTGTAATTCCAACTACTAGGGAGGCTGAGGCAGGAAAAATTGCTTGAACCCAGGAAGCAGAGGTTGCAGTGAGCCGAGATTGCACCACTGCATTCCAGCCTGGGTGACAGAGCAAGACTCTGTCTCAAAAAAAAAAAAAAAAAAAAAAAAGACATAATGGAGAGTTGTACACAAATAATTATTTTCCTAGCACATGCCTCTACTTGTCTATGCTTGGAAAAACTCACATTGTTAATACTTACTTTGCACATTTCTTCCTGTACTGTCGTTCAATGCCTTCAGGTCTGCACAGAAAATGGAAGTTAAAAAATTGTGAACAAATCTCACAATGTATCAACCTTACTATCCCATTTCTTCAAACGGTAAGAGGGCCTTTCAAAAGTTTTCATTTCATAGATCAACTCATTAGTTAAATATTCCCCACTTCCTGCAACAAACATTTACTGAGCCCCTGATACAGGTCAGGTATCTCCCTGACAAAGGAAGAGGAGGAGGAGGAGCAGCGGAGTAGTCCTAATCATAGGTAGCAATAGTAGTTGTTGTAATAACAACACTAATAGCAGCAAGCACTTATAAACCTTTTACTATGTGCCAAGAGCTATTCTAAAGTATACATGTTAACATTAACTCGACTGGGTGCAGTGGCTCACGCCTGTAATTCTAGCACTCTGGGAGGCCGAGGCCAGTAGATCACTTGAGGTCCGAAGTTTGAGACCAGCCTGGCCAACATGGAGAAACCCCATCTCTACTAAAAGCACAAAAATTGGCTGAGCGTGCTGGTGGGCGCCTTGTAATCCCAGCTACTCAGGAGGCTGAGGCAGGAGAACTGCCTGAACCCAGGAGGCGGAGGTTGCAGTGAGCCAAGTTCATGCCATTGCACTCCAGCCTCAGCGACAGAGAAAGACTGCCTCAAAAAAAAAAAAAAAGTATACATGTATTAACTCATTTAATCGTTACAAGTTACAACAACTCTGTGAGGTAGGTCATATTACTATTCTCACTTTACAGATGAGGAGCCTAGGCCCAAAGCATTACATGACTTGCCCAAAGTCGTGGAGCTAGGAAGCAGAAGTTGAATTTAAGCCCAGGCAGTCAAGCTCAAGAGCCCACACAATACCACCTTAGACACCAACTCATACACAAGGACTCAATTCCACCCGCACGGCTGCTTAACAGAAACCTGGGACTCATCCTTGATTCTTCTCTTTCTCTCATCTCCCACACCTACTTCATCAGCAAGTCCTACAGCGTTTATCTCCAAGACCAGATCTTGAATCTGTCTGCTTGTGTCCACCTTCCTGCCACTATCTTGGCCTACACCACCAGTATCAACTCCCTGGACTACTGTAACAGCTGGTCCTGACTGGTGTCCTCACTTCCCCTTCCCTTGTTTCAACTTTATAATAGACAATATATGCATATGGTATACATAAGAGTATAAAACAAAAATATCATCCCCATTCATCCTCCACCCACCCAGTTCCCTTCCCCAGAGGCAAATACTGTTTCTGGTTTCTTCTGTTCATCCTAGAGATAGCTGACACATATACAAGCAAAGAACTCTGATTGGTACATAAAGAAAATATATTTTTTTCTTTTTTAGACAAATGTACACTGTCCTCTACTTTTGTTCACTTAAAAATATAACCTGATTACATATAATACATACAGATATTCCATATCAGTAGATAAAGAGCTAATTCATTCTTTACAAGGACCACATTGTATTCTTTTATATAGATGAACCAAAATGTCTTTTACATGTTGGATAAATTCCTAGAAGTGTGTACATTTTAAATTCTGGTAGATGCTGCCAAATTTCTCTCTATAGAAGTTGAACCAATTTAGACTCCCACTACCAATATATTGACAGTTCCTGTTTCCTTACAGTCTCATCAACACTGTATTCTGTTAAACTGTATCACTGCCATTCTCACATGTGAAAAATGGAATCTTATCATTTGTATCTCTTTTTTTTAGGAGTAAAGTTACACATCTTTTCATACATTTAATAGTCATTTGCATTTTTTTCGTTTTGAACTGCTAGTTCATATCCTTTGTTTATTCAGTTACCTTTTAATTTTATATTAAGGAGTCTTGCAAATAATTAAGGGGACTTGTTTCTTCTCTTGTCATTTGTCTTTGACTTTTTCCACCATGTGGAAATTTTAGGTTTTTCTGTGGTCAATGCAATCTTCTTTTCTCACATAGTAATTTATACAAATCAATAGTAAATAAATAAATAACCTGATTTTTAAATAGGCAATGGACCTGAATAGACATTTCTCCAAGATACACAAATGGTATATGAAAAGACTAATCATTGGGGAAATGCAAATCAAAACCATAATTAGGGCTGGGTGCGGTGGCTCACGCCTGTAATGCCAGCACTTTGGGAGGCTGAGGCGACTTGAGGTCAGGATTTGGAGACCAGCCTGGCCAACATGATGAAACCCCCTCTACTAAAAAATACAAAAATTAGCCTGGCATTGTGGCATATGCCTGTGGTCCCAGCTACTTGGGAGGCTGAGGTAGGAGAATCGCTTGAGCCTGGGAGGCAGAGATTGCAGTGAGCCAAGATCACATCACTGAACTCCAGCCTGGGCGACAGAGAGCAAGACCCTGTCTCAAAAGCAAACAAACAAACAAAAAAACCATAATGAGATATCCCCTCACTCCAGTTAGAATGGCCATTATCAAAAAGACAAAAGGTAAGTGTTGGTAAGGATGTGGAGAAAAGGGAACTCTTACACACTGCTAGTGGAAATGTAAATTAGTACAGCCATTATGAAACACAGTATGGGAGGTTCCTCAGAAAATTATAAAACTACCCTATAATCCAGCAATCCCACTTCTTGGTATACATCCAAAGGAAATGAGCTCAGCACGTCAAAGAGATATGTGTACTCCCATGCTCATTGCAGCATTATTCATAATAGCTAAGATATGGAAACAACCTAAATGTCTATCAACGGCTAATTGGATAAAGAAAAGGTGGCACACACGTACACACAATGGAACATTAGTCAGTCTTACGAAAAGAAGGAAATCCTGCCATTTGTAATAATATGGACAGACTTGGAGGACATTATGCTAAGTGAAAAAAAGCCAAACACAGAAGAACAAATACTGCATGATCTCACTTGTTTGTGGAATCTAAAATAGTCAAACTCATAGAAGCAGAGAGTAGAATGGTGACTGCCAGGGGCTGAAGGTAGAGGAAACGGGAGGTTGTTCAATGGGTATACAGTTGCTGTTATGCCAGATGAGTGAGTTTTGGAGATCTAATGTACAGCATCATGACTACAGTTAACGACCCTGTATTGGACATTCTACATTTTTTAAGAAGGTAAATCTTAAAGTATTCTCACTGCCTACACACACAAAGAAAATGCTAACTGTGAGGTGATACAATAATTAGCTTAACTGTGATGATCATTTCACAAAGTATATCAAAATATCAAGTTGTATACCAAAAACATATACAATTTTTGTCAATTATACCTCAATAAAGCTGAAAAATTAACACATCATAATAAAAGAGAAAAAAAGATAATCATTTCAATAGATACATAGAAAAAGCACCTGACAAAATTCAAAGTCCCTTCAATATACTAAGAATAGAAGGGAACTTCCTCTACCTAATAAAGGGCATCTCTGAAAAACCCACATCTATTAACTCACATGTCAGTGCATTTTCTGTTGCTGTAACATAATACCACAGTGTGGATAATTTACAAAAAGAAATTTATTTCTCACAGTTCTGAAAGCTGGGAAGCATCAGAGCATGACTCCAGCATCTGGCAACGGCCTTCGTGCTGCAGCATAACATGGCAGAAGGGCAAGCGAATATGAGAAAGCTCGGTTTTAAAGCCACTCCTGCAATAACAAACCCACTCACATGACAGCAACATCAATCCATTCATGAGAGCAGAGCCTCATTAATCCATTCATAGGGCAGACAGATTAAGTTTCTAACACATGAACTTTGGGGGAACACATTCAAATCATAGCACCACATAAACTATCATCATACTTAATGGTGAAAGACTGAAAGCTTTCCCCCTAAAATCAGGAACAAGATAAAGATGTCACTCTCACTACTTCTATTCAACATTTAGAATAAATTTAACAAAAGAACTGTAAGAAATTTAGACTGAAGGGAGGGATAACATTAGGAGAAATACCTAATGTAGATGATGGAGAGATGGATGCAGCAAAAAACTATGGCATGTGTATACCTATGTAACAATCCTGCACGAGTTGCACATGTACCCCAGAACTTATATAATAAAAAAAAATTTTTTTAGGCCGGGCGCGGTGGCTCAAGCCTATAATCCCAGCACTTTGGGAGGCCGAGGTGGGTGGATCACGAGGTCAAGAGATCGAGACCATCCCGGTCAACATGGTGAAACCCCGCCTCTACTAAAACTACAAAAAATTAGCTGGGCATGGTGGTGCATGCCTGTAATCCCAGCTACTCAGGAGGCTGAGGCAGGAGAATTGCCTGAACCCAGGAGGCGGAGGTTGCGGTGAGCCGAGATCGCGCCATTGCACTCCAGCCTGGGTAACAAGAGCGAAACTCCGTCTCAAAAAAAAAAAAAAAAAAAAAAATTTTTAAAGAAATGTACATTAAAAACTAAAAAATATTATCAAAAGAAATTAAAGAAGACCTAAATAAATGTAAACACATTTTGATCTTCATGGATTGGAAGACTTAATATTGTTAAGGTGGCAATATTCCTCGAATGAATTTCCAGATTCAACACAATCCCTTTCAAAATCCTAGCTGGCTTTTTCGCAGACATTTAAGCTGATCCTAAAATTGATATGGAATCGGAAGAAATCCAGTATAGCCAAAGCAATCTTGAAAAGAACAAAGTTGGAGGACTCACACTTCCCAATTTCAAAATTGACTACAAAGCTACAGTAATAGAGACAGGGCGGTACTGGCATAAGGATAGACATATAGTTAAATAAAATAGAACTGAGAGTCTAAAATAAATCCATAAATATAGGGTTAACTTATCTTCAACTAGGGTGCCAAAAACCACTTAAGGGGAAAATCCCAGTCTTTTTAACAAAAGGTGCTGAGACAACTGGATAGCCACATGCAAAAGGATGAATTTAGCTCCCTACCTCTTGCTGTATACAAAAAATAACTCAAAATGAATGAAAGACCTAAATGTAGGAAGAAATTATAAAACTCTTAGAAGAAAATACAGCTACAAATCTTCATATGCTTGAATTAGGCAAATATTTCTTCTTTCTTTATTTTTGAAACAGAGGTGGGCTGTGTCACCCAGTCTGGAATACAGTGGCATGATCCCGGCTGGCTCACTATAACCTTCACCTCTGGGGTTCAAGCGATTCTCCTACCTCAGCCCCCCAGTAGCTGAGATTATAGGCATGGACCACACCTGGCTGTTTCTTAGATATGACACTGGGCCGGATGCAGTGGCTCACACCTGTCATCCCAGCACTTTCGGAGGCCAAGGCGGGTGGATCACCTGAGGTCAGAAGTTTGAGACCAGCCTGACCAACATGGTGAAACCTCGTCTCTATTAAAAAATATAAAAATTGGCTGGGCACGGTGGTGGGCACCTATAATCCCAGCTACTCAGGAAGCTGAGGCAGAAGAATTGCTTGAACCTGGGAAGCGGAGGTTGCAGTGAGCCAAAATCACGCTATTGCACTCCAGCCTGGGTCACAAACCAAGACTCTGTCTCAAAAAAAAAAAAAAAATTCTACTTCCTCTGTTTCTCCTGTGCTTCCTAAGGTCCCCATCCAACTTGCCTGACCAAGGCAGAGGAGGAACGAGGAAGCAGGCAGGCAGGCAGTACCACTGAGGCAGATTATCTATTGGTGAATGCCAGCTGTTTGGGAAAAACTCTGTCAAACTGGGTTTTTCCCTCTGCTCTCACACCACAGCAACAACCCTCAACACAGAAGACTTCTGCGACCAAATGTGCAGGGGTTTTTCCCCACAATCCAATAAATGAATACCAGCTAGGTGTCCTCTGATTCAGTTCTGACACTGTCTACTCGGACATAGTGTCAGATACCACAAGTTGAGGGCTTGGTCCCCAAGACTGGCCACCCACCAGATACCAGTCACAAGTTCAGACCTCTAGTACTTTTTTTTTTTTATATGGAGTCTCGCCAGGCTGGAGTGCAGTGGTACAATCTCAGCTCACTGCAACCTCTGCCTCCTGGGAGGCAATTCTCCTGTCTCAGCCTCCTGAGTAGTTGGGAACACACGCACGTGCCACCATGCCTGGCTAATTTTTTTAATTTTTAGTAGAGACGGGGTTTCACCATGTTAGCCAAGATGGTCTCTATCTCCTAACCTCAAGTTCTATCTGCCTCTGCCTCCTAAAGTGCTGGGAGTACAGGTATGAGCCACCACACCCGGCTGCCCAGCTAATTTTTGTAAATTTTTTAATAGAGACAGGGTTTCACCATGTTGGCCAGGCTGGTCTCGAACTCCTGACCTCAAGAGGTCTGCCTGGCTCAGCCTCCCAAAGTGCTGGGATTGAGCCACCATGCCTAGCCAGGCCTCCAGAACTTCTGACTAACCAGCTTCAAGTTTGGGTTCCCAAGACCCACTCTTTGGGTTCAATTAATTTTCTAGTGTGGCTCACAGAACTCAGGGAAATACTTAGTGTTTACCAGTTAACTGTAGAGGATATCACAAAGGATACAGATGAAGAGATGTGAAGGGTGAGGTAAGGGGCAAGGGGCATGGAGCTTCCATGCCCTCCCTGGGCACACCAAACTTCAGGAACCTCCAAGTGTTCAGCCATCCAGAAGCTTCCCAAACCCTGTCCTCTTGGGTTTTTACGGAAGCTTCGTTACAGAGGCATGATTGACAACCATGCAGAAATGTGAATGGACCATAAGCACATGATCTAAACCCAGCAAGTCCTGTCTGTTGAGACTTTTCTTGGCTTCTGTGCAGCATTCCTTTCTCTAGGGCAGAGGTGTCCAATCTTTTGCATAATCTTGCAAACATACTAAAACCACTGAATCATACACTTTAAAATGGCGACTTTTATGGTATGCAGATTATAACTCAATTTAAAAGAAACTAAATCTTGCCTGGGTGTGGTGCCTCACGCCTGTAATCCCAGCACTTTGGGAGGCCAAGGTGGGCAGATCACCTGAGGTCAGGAGTTCAAGACCAGCCTGGCCAACATGGTCAAACCCCATCTCTACACAAATACAAAAAATTAGCTGGGCATGATGGTGGGTGTCTGTAGTCTCAGCTACCCAGGAGGCTGAGGTAGGAGAATTGCTTGAACCCGGGAGGCAGAGGTTGCAGTGAGCTGAGATTGCACCATTGTACTCCAGCCTGGGTGACAGAGTGAGACTCTGTCTCAAAAAAAAAAAAAAAAA
>NW_022437042.1:3182537-3269453 GCF_009761245.1 Sapajus apella
ACTCTGTCTCAAAAAAAAAAAAAAAAAAGAAACTAAATCTCTGAGGGTAAAGCTGAGGCATTCAAATTAGAAAAACAAAACAAAACAAAAAAAAAAAAACTCCAGATAGACCCAGTGGCTCACAGCTATAATTCCAGCACTTTGGGGGACCAAGGTGGGTGGATCACAAGGTCAGGAGTTTGAGACCAGCCTGGTCAAGATGGTGACACACCGTCTCTACTAAAAATACAAAAATTAGCTGGGTGTGGTGGGGGGCGCCTGTAATCCCAGCTACTCGGGAGGCTGAAGCAGGAAAATTACTTGAACCCAGGAGGCGGAGGTTGCAGTGAACCGAGATTGTGCCACTGCAATCTAGCTTGGGCGACAGAGCAAGACTCCGTCTCAAGCAAAAACAAAAATTCCTTCAGATGATTCTAGCACACAGTGAAGGTTGAGAATCACTTTGCTAAGGTGCAAATGAAAAGCAGAATTGCTGAGGCATACATTATGTGCATTTTTAGCTGTACTGGATGTTGCCAAAGTGCTTTCCAAAGTCATTATCACTATTTACAGTCCTTCTGGTACTGTAGGAGACTTTCAGTTGCTCTTTGATAACACATGGGTATTATTTTCCCAGTTGAAGGATAAGGAAATTGGGGGCCTGAAAGATTACTCACCCAAAGTCACAAAGTGGTACTGCTTGGGATATAACTATACAGACTGTGCTGACCATCATCTTTAAGGTTCTGCCTCTCCACTTACCAGTATTATTTATGTCAAAGCTGCTCCAATTCATTGGCATCACTGGATCAGGGCACTAACAATATTTTTGATTCTGTATACCTTGTCTGGTCCCACTGGGACTAAATTCAACCCCAGACTGAAAGGAGAGATTCACCATAAAAAGAATGAACTTCTCCTAGAATCCTGAAGTCAGCCAATCCCATAAGTTCAAGCTTTCAAAACATACAGAAATATTAAACAAATGGGGCTCTGTATTTCTTAATGAGTTAAATCTTCAAGTACCAATGACAAACTGGATTTTGTCAAGTTTATAAAAATGTATCTATTTCTAACCATGTGCCAAGAAGCAGGCAAGATGTCTGTCCTAAGGGTTTCAGAAATATAAGGCAGGGTCCCTGCTCTCAAAAAGTTCATCTTATTGAAATAATGAGACTTTAATGTAAATGGAGGTAAGGATTTTAAGTGGTATGATTATAAAGAAGTGATTGATACGAGCTAGATGTTTAAGATAATTGACCTTGATTTTCTTTCCTACCCTGAATCTCAAGGAATATATGAGATAGGGAAGACTCTGTGACCAACAACAAAACAAAACAAAACATTCTCAGCTGGGCGCGGTGGCTCACACCTGTAATCCCAGTACTTTGGAAGGCCAAAGCGGGTGGATCACCTCAGGTCAGGCCAGTTCGAGCATGGCCAACATGGTGAAACCCTGTCTCTACTGAAAATACAAAAATTAGCCAGGCATGGTGGTGCCTGTAATCCCAGCTACTGGGGAGGCTAAAGCCAGAGAATTGCTTGAACCCCAGAGGTAGAAGTTGCACTGAGCCAAGATCACTCTACTGTACTCCAGCTTGGGCAACAGAGAAAACCCCCGTTATCACAAAAAAAAAAAAAAAAAAAAAAATTCTCCATTCTGGCTGTGGTAGCCAGCCTCTAAGACGGCCCCCAATGATCCTTGTACCTAGCACTAACATTCTTGTACAGTCACCTCCCACAATGAATAGCACTGACTTGTGACAACAATAGGACATCACAGAAACGATTGTGTGTGCCTTCTGAGTCATAGCCATAAAAGACATTGCAGCTTCTGCCTTGCTCTCCTGAATTACTTACATTCTGGGAAGCCAGCTGCTATGTCATGAGGATACTCAAGTGGCCTTATGGAAAGATCCCTGTGATGAGAAACTGAGACTTCTTGCCAACAGTTAGCACTCAGCTGCCAACCACGTGAGATACCTTGGAAGAAGAATCTCCAGTCCTAATTAAGATTTCAGGCCAGGCATGGTGGCTCACACCTGTAATCCCAGCATTTTGGAAGGACAAGGCAGGGGGACTGCTTGAGCCTAGGAGTTCAAGACCAGCCTGGGCAACGTAGCAAGATCGTGTTTACAAAAGAATTTAAAAATTAGCCAGGCATGGTGGCACATGCCTGTGGTCCCATCTACTCAGGAGGCTGAGATGGGAAGATCACGAGCCCAGGAGTTCAAGGCTGAAGTGAGCTGTGATTGTGCCACTGCACTCTAGCCTGGGTGACAGAGTGGGACTCTGTCTCAAAAAAAAAAAAAAAAAAAAAGACTTCAGATGACTGTTTACATGGTCATCTTCTTAATCACAGCTTCATGAGAGACCAGAACCACCTAGCTAAGTTTGCTCTTGAATTACTGACCCACAGAAAGTATATAAAATGATAAATGTTTGTTCTTTTAAAAAGAATCAAGAGAGTACAAGAAGATGAGGATGGATAGATCATACAGCCCATTCAGGCTTAGATTTTTTTCTTTTCCTGAGACAGAGTCTCGCTCTATTGCCCGGGCTGAAGTGCAACGGTGCGGTCTCGTCTCACTGCAACCTCCGCCTTCCAGGTTCAAGCAATTCTCTGCCTCAGCTTCCCGAGTAGCTGTGATTACAGATGCCCACCACCACGCCCAGCTATTTTTGTATTTTTAGTAGAAACGGGGTTTCACCATCTTGGCCAGGCTGGTCTTGAACTCCTGATCTTGTGATCCACTCACCTTAGCCTCCCAAAGTGCTGGGATTACAGGTGTGAGCCACAGCACCCGTCCCAGGCTTAGATTTTGTCCAGCTAACTAGGAGTTTTTTCCTTGTACCCCACAATGATCCCTAACTGAAATCAGATGGAAAGGAAGGAGGAGTCCTTAATGGATTGGGCTAGATTCTTCCCCACTCAGAGTAGCTTTCTGCTTACCAGTCTTATATGTTTATACTTCTGGGTAAGAATTTAATTAAAGAAAGGATTTTTCCTTTAAAAATGTCTGAAAAGGCATTGCTCTAAGTGATGAAGAGTCACTAACAGATTTGAAGCAGGTGATTGACATAATATGCATCTTAGACAATTCAGGCAGTAAAGGATAGACTGGAGGAGAGCAAAACTAGAGACCAAAAGACCAGGTAAGAGGCCGCATCAGTAGTCTAAGCAAATGATCTGGGGTACTAGAATAATGGCAGTGCAGCAGAGATGAACAGGAGGGAGCAGCCACAAAAGAGATTAGAAGGCAGAACCGACAGCACATGGTGAGTGACTAGATATGTGCAGGGGATGGTGTGATTGTGGGAACAGATGAGACAAAGACCGACTGACTCCCAGATTTCTGGCTGGAGCCACTGCACGAATCCTGGTGTCATCATAGGAAGAAGGAATAGCATTTGGCTAATAGTAACGGAGACCTGACTACAATGGCTTCAACAAAAGAGCTTGTTCTCTCATGTAAAAGACATCAGGAGGCAGGCAGTTCTGAGCACTGGTTGAGACCCAAGGGTAGCAGGACAAAGGCTCTGCAATTCTTGTGGCCTCTCCTTCCCAGTCCCAGGCTGGCTGCTAGTGCTCCAATTATCACGTCCATTTCCCAAGAAGCAGGATGGAATGACAAAAGAGTAAAAAAGGCTTGAAGGCGCCCATCAGCTGACATCTACTTCCATCTCTTTTGCTTGGCAAAAGCTAAGTCATATTCAGAATCTTAGTTGCTGGGGGGAAGGGGACTGGAATATGCACTCTAACTTTACAGACACACTTGTATAGGAGGGTATAGCAGAAGAGTGTTGGAGTGGTGCTGAGTGAATCAATCTGTGGTAGTGTCCACAGTAGAGAAATGATGAGTTTGGTCTTCATCATGTTGGATCTGAGAGGTAGGACATCAGGTGAAGAGGGAGAGTAGGCAGTTAGCTATACAGTTCCGGGACACAGGAAGGCACAGCAAGCAGATTTAGATTTTATCATCCGCATAAAAATGTAAGTGTAACTAATGCCATGTAAGGTGATGAGAATGCCCAAGGAAGGCATAAAGACAATGGGGACAAAAGCAAGGTCAGAACCATGGGGAATACCAATAGTTGAGGGGCAGGCAGAAGAAAAAGAATCCAAAAGATTGAGAAGGCCAAAGAAGAAGGAGACTCACAAGAGCAGCTTCACAAAAATCAAGTGAAGAGACTGCATCAAGGGACACATGGTCAACAAAGATGTGGACAGAAAAGCACTCACTCAATTTGCAACTGGGAGAGCAGTCGGTGAAGGGAAACAGGGTACTAGAGAATGATAGAGTCAAAGGAGGGTTACTTTAGAATGGAGAGCCTTGGAGGTAGAAAGTGATGAGCTCCAGGGCATGTGTTGGGAGATGGCTATTTTCTGTAACTGGTGCTTCCCATAGGCAGCTGGATTTTAAAAAGAGGAAAAGGTAAGAGCAGAGAAAAATTCCACCCTGACTGACAGAGAAGCCCACTGAGTGGGTCCTTGGAAAGACTATCTATAATTAGAGCAGTAACTATAGCAACCAAGGGGGAAGTTTACCATGGCTTGCTGGTAAACTCTAAGAGCTGCAGCCCAACAGAGTCATTTGGTGAGAGGCCACTGGCCTGAGCACTACCTGACAATAAGGCTAGGCCTAAAGCTGGCTCACCTCCAAGAGCAGGCCAGTTGAATTTGGGGTTTCTACTTCAATCTAGGGCTATCCAGCAGTTTTCTGGCCTAGAGGTAAGGGCATCTACCATACAGTGCCTTAGGAACCTGTGGTCCAGTTGTGTTGTTAGATTACTTTCTATATTAACTAAATAACACATACTAAATTAATACACACAACACTTACATGTAATGATACATAAATATAATATAGATAATAAAAACTGAATGATCCTGAATATAGTCAGCTGATAATTTTCAAACTCACAAACCTAAGTAATAGAGGGAGACAAAGCACAGAGAATGAATTAGCCTTCGATATCAGATGTTATTTAGGAACCTTCCTATCTATATACCATACATAATCAACGATTTCCTGATATTTCCTGGCGGGCCTTCCTTTGCAAATTTCCTAAGTTATATAATCTGTGCTTCCAGTTGTATCTTGTATTTAACCAATTTTCTCTTCAGTTGCTCCATTCTAAAAACCCAGTTATCATAACGGTGCTTGATGCCTGATTTGCTACCAAAAGTCACCTAGCAGTATTTTCTAACTCTTTTCATTAGTGTGGGCTAAAAACTGTTTGGCATCTTAAAGTAAATGTAGCTAGGCCTGGCATGGTGGCTCATGCCTGTAATCCCAGCATATTGGGAGGCCGAGTTGGGCAGATCACCTGAGGTCAGGAGTTCGAGACCAGCCTGACCAACATGACGAAACCCCATCTCTACTAAAATACAAAAATTAGCTGGGCATGTTGGTGGGTGACTGTAATTCCAATTATTCAGGAAGCTGAGGCAGGAGAATTGCTTGAACCTGGGAGGCAGAGGTTGCAGTGAGCTGAGATCACTCCATTGTACTCCAGCCTTGGGTGACAGAGCAAGACTCAGTTTCAAAAAAAAAAAAAAATTCACCACATTCTGGCCGGGCACAGTGGCTCATGCCTATGAGTCCAGCACTCTGGGAGGCCAAGGTGCGAGAATCACTTGAGTCCAGGAGTTCGAGACCAACCTGGGCAACATGGTGACACCCAACTCTACAAACAAAAAATTAGCTGGGCGTGGTGGCACATACCTATAGTCCCAGCTACTAGGGAAGCTGAGGTGTGAGGATCGCTTGAGCCCAGAAGGACAGGGCTACAGTGAGCCGTGACTGTGCCACTGCACTTCAGCCTGGGTGACAGAGCAAGACCCTGCCTTAAAAAAAAAAAAAAAAAAAGGCTGGGTCCAGTGGCTCACACCTATAATCCCAGCACTTTGGGAGGCTAAGGCAGATGGATCACTTGAGGTCAACAGTTCGAGAACAGCCTGGCCAACATGGAGAAACCCCGTCTCTACTAAAAATACAAAAACTAGCCAGGCATGGTAGCAAGCACCATCTCAAAAAAAAAAAAGAAAAGAAAAAAAACTCACATCCATCTAGGAACCTCGGAATGTGACCTTATTTGGAAATAGTGATGATGCAGATATAATTAGTTAAGTTAAAATGATGTCATACTAGAGTAGGATGGGCCCTTAATCCAATATGACTGGCGTCCTTATAAGAAAAGAACAGACAAAGGGAGAATGCCATGTGATGATGCAAGCACTGACTGGAGTGATACATTTACAATACAAGCCAAGGAATGCCAAGGATTGCTGGCAAACACCAAAAGCCAGGAATGAGGCAAAGCAGGATTTTCCCCTACAATCTTCAGAGAGAGCAGGGCCTTACCAGCACCTTGATTTCAGACTTCTAGCCTCCACAATTATTCCACAATTTCTATTGTTTTAGGCCACCCAGTTTGTACTACTTTCTTTTTTTTTTTTGAGACAGAGTCTCACTGTGTCACCCAAGCTAGAGTGCAGTGGCACAGTCTCACCTCATTGCAACCTCTGTCTCCCCATTCAAGCAATTCTCCTATCTCAGCCTCCCGAGTAGCTGGGATTACAGGCTCACAAGCCACCATGCCCAGCTAATTTTTGTATTTTTAGTAGAGATGATGGGGTTTCACCACATTGGCCAGCCTGGTCTCAAACTCCTGGCCTCAAGTGATCCACCCAACTCAGCCTCCCAAAGTGCTGGGATTACAGGCATGAGCCACCACACCCAGGCTGTAGTACTTTATTATGGCAGCTCTAGTAAACTAATACACTGGTATATTCCAGACTTCTAGGATAGCACCTGGAACACAGTAGGAACTCGGTAAATGAAATATTTGCTGCATGAATGGACGGATTTTTTAATTCCCTAGGATTGACCTTTCCATGACTTCTGGCACCTGTTACTGACAGTCCCCTAGCCAAACCCCCGTACACTTCGTGATACTCTCTCCTGTCTTCCGCATCACCAGGTTCTTCTGGTTCTGTTCCAACTCTTTTATCTGCCTTTTAAATATTCAGTCTTCTCTGCTTGCTCCACACTCTGTAATTTTATCCCTTCCCAGGTTTCAATTTCACATATATAGCAAGGACTCCCAAATCTAAAACAGAGCTAACCACATCACTCCCCTGCTTGAAAACCAGAGATGGCTCTTCATTGCCTACAGATTAAGGCCAAACTTGTCCACTTCTGCACTTTACTCTGTCCTCATCCCAGTATGCATGAACCCCTTCCTGTAAAGTAACCTGTGCTCCAGTCATGAAGGACAATTCAGATTTCTAAAGCGCATCGTGTTTGATGTTTCTAATGCTTCCATATTCCTTCTACCTGGAATGCTCCTCATTCCCTTCATCTCCTTGGTGAAATCCTAGTTCAGGCTAAACACAAATGCCATCATCTTTAGAAGACTTTCCTGGCTACCATTCAGAAAAAATGACCCACTCCCACCTGTTTTTCCTTTTGTTCAGAAGACCAGTATTTTTTCCTATCACAACAGGAGTCATTCCCTCAAAGTCATGAACTCTTTAATAGTAAAAATCGGGCAGGGGGTGGTGGCTCATGCCTGTAATCCCAGCACTTTGGGAGGTTGAGGCGGGTGGATCACGAGGTCAGGAGATCAAGACCATCCTCGTCAACATGGCGAAACCCCGTCTCTACTAAAATACAAAAAAATAGCATGGCATGGTGGCACATGCCTGTAGTCACAACTACTCAGGAGGCTGAGGCAGGAGAATTGCTTGAACCTGGGGGTGGAGGTTGCAGTGAGCCACGATTGCACCACTGCACTCCAGCCAGGCGACAGAGTAAGACTCCTTCTCAAAAAAAAAAAAATTATAAAAATCATACCTTATTCATCTTCACAGATCCAGTACCTAGCCCAATGCCTGGCACATGGTATGCTCCACAAGATTACAGGTTGAATGAACTCATTTAAACCTGTATTGGTAAACAAACCACAGCTATCAAATGGCAATGGAGGAGCTAGGCACAGTAGCTTATGCCTGTAATCCCAGCACTTTGGGAGGCTGAGCAGAGAGGATCACTTGAGGCCAGAAGTTCGAGACCAGCCTGGCCAACATGGTGAAACCTCATCTCTACTAAAAATACAAAACTTAGCTGGGCGTGGTGGTACATGTCTGTAATCCCAGCTACTGGGGAGGATGAGGCAGGAGAGTTGCTTGAACCTAGGAGGTGGAGACTGTAGTAAGCCGAGATTATGCCATTACACTCCAGCCTGAGCAACAGAGTAAGTGAGACTCCATCTCAAAAACAAAAAAAAGCAATGTAACCACATCTGACCACCATTTCAACAAAGCCCACTAAAGATATCACTGCATTAACAGAAGTTAGAAAACCACCACAAATGTCAAAGTATTGGGCCCAAATGACCTGTTCAACAATAGATGTAACTTTTTTTTTTTTTGAGACAGAGTCCTGATCTGTCACCCAGGCTGGAGTGCAATGGTGCGGTCTCAGTTCACTGCAACCTCCGCCTCCTGGGTTCAAGAAATTCTCCTGCCTCAGCCTCCCGAGTACCTGACATAGCCATCACACCCAGCTAATTTTTGTATTTTTAGTAGAGACAGGGTTTCACCATGTTGGCCAGGCTGGTCTCGAACTCCCGACCTCGCAATCCACCCGCCTTGGCCTCCCAAAATGCTAGGATTACAGGCATGAGCCACTGCGCCTGGCCTTAGATGTGATATTTATATTCTTCAGAAATAGACTCCAACACAATAGGAAAATCCTAAACAGGGAGCATCAGCCTCTTACCTCCGCAGATACGTAGTCTCCTCGTCTTCTGTGTTACAAAACTTATGGGCATGTTTGGCAGCATCAATCACACGGGACCGGTCCCGGGGTCTCATGGGCAATTTCTCTAACTGGCAATCTGAAGGAATAGAGAGATTGTGTCACTAGAGTCACTGCAAAATATCCTGAGATGTTTTCAATGGGGCCCCTGGCATTAGAATTTGCTACTACAATTACTATGCTTATTGAAGCCTATTATTGAATGTTCCAACTAAAAATGACTTGCTGTTAGGAGATCTTGGTTTTGGTTCCAGCTCTGTTACTACCTTGGTGATCTTTGGCAAATCACTTCCTCCTTCAGAGACTTTTGCCTCATTTGAAAGATGAGTAGATGATATTATCTCAAAAGTCCTTCCCAGTACTGCAATTCTGTGATCATAGTACACTTGGTTTGTGTTATAATGCATGAATCAGGAGACACAATCAAGCATGCTGGAATGCCTACAAGGAAGCACTGGGAAAAGTGGGTATGTGCTAAGAAAAGGAGAAAGGCTGGGTGAGGTGGCGTGTACCTACAGTCCTAGCTACTCAGGAGGATGAGGCAGGATGACTGCTTGAGGACAGGAGTGCAATGCTATCATGTGCCATGATTGTGCCTGTGAATAGCCACTGTACTCCTGCCTTGGCAACACAGTGAGATCCTGTCTCTGTTTAAAAAAAAAAAAAAAAAGAGGCCAGGCGTGGTGGCTCACACCTGTAATCCCAGCACTTTGGGAGGCTGAGGCAGGCAGATCACCTGAGGTCAGAAGTTCAAGATCAGTCTGGCCAACATGGTAAAACCTCATCTCTACAAAAATACAAAAATTAACCAGGCATGATGGCAGGGCCTATAATCCCAGCTACTTGGGAGGTTGAGGTGGGAGAATCACTTGAACCTGGGAGGCGGAGGCTGCAATAAGCTGATATCACACCACTGCACTCCAGCCTGGGCAACAGAGAGCAAGACTCTGTCAAAAAAAAAGAGAAGGAGGAGGGTAAGTGATATGATATATATAGGATACAAATGATCTATCCTATTTGGAGGAGTTTTAATATGAAAACACAGTAAACAAATTAGGTACAGTTGTAAAGCAGATTGAAAATTGATATAACAGGCCAGACACGGTGGCTCACGCGTAAAATCCAACACTTTGGGAGGCTGAGGCGGCCAGATCACCTGAGGTCAGGAATTGGAGACCAGCCTGGCCAACATGGGGAAACCCCATCACTACTAAAAATACAAAAATTAGCCGGGCATGGTGGCAGTCACCTGTAATCCCAGGTACTCGGGAGGCTGAGGCAGGAGAATCACTTGAACCTGGGAGGAGGAGGTTGCAGTAAGCCAAGATCGTGCCATTGCACTCCAGCCTGGGCAACAAGAGCTAGACCCTGTCCCAAAAAAAAAAACCATACAAAAAAAAAAAAAAAAAAAGAAAAGAAAAGAAAGAAAGTCCCCGCCCTGATAAAGCTTACATTCTAGTGGAAGAGGCAACATATTTTAAAATAATAATATGATCTTCGGCAGTGATAACCGCTAATTTAAAAAATTAGGCTGGGTAAGAGGACAAAGTGACAGGGATGCTGTTTTAGATAAGGTTATCAGGGAAGAGTTCTCTAAGGAAATGACATTTCAGCAGAGACCTGAATGAAGTAAGGAGGCACTGAGGGAAAAGTTTTTGGGGCAGAAGAAATACCAATTCCAAAGGCACTGAGGAGCAGGAACACTTTTGACATGATGGAGAAAAAGCAAGAAGGCCACTGTGGCTGGAGTGCAATCAGCAAGGGAAAGACTGCTGGGAGATGAAGCCTGAGAGGTAGCCAGAGGCCCAATCATGAAGGGTTTTGGTATGGATGGACTTTAGTTTTATTCTCAGTGTTATACGAAACCATAGGTTTTGAACAGGACCCTGGCTACTACGTGGAAGAGTGGGAGCAGCGAGGGCAAGAGACTATTGTGCCAATCCAGGTGAAAGATGGTGGTAGCTTGGACTAGAGTGTTCGACATGTAGGTGGTAGGCCAGGCGCAGTGGCTCACGCCTGTTATCCCAGCACTTTGGGAGGCCTAGGCGGGTGGATTACTTGAGATCAGGAGTTCAAGACCAGACTGGCCAACATGGTGAAACTCCATCTCTACTAAAAATACAAAAATTAGCTGGGCCTGGTGGCATGCACCTGTAATCCCAGGTATTTGGGAGGCTGAGGCAGGATAACTGCTTGAACCTGGGAGGCGGAGGTTGCAGTGAGCCAAGACCACACCACTGCACTCCAGCCTGGGTGACAGAGGGAGACTCCATCTCAAAAAGAAAAGAAAAGAAAAGAAAAGAAAAGAAAAGAAAAGAAAAGAAAAGAAAAGAGGAGAAGAGAAGAGAAGAGAAGAGAAGAGAAGAGAAGAGAAGAGAAGAGAGAAGAGAAGAGAAGAGAGAAGAGAAGAGAGGGAAGGGCAAGGGGAAGGGGAAGGGGAAGGGGAGGGAAGGGAAGAAGAAGAAGAAGAAGAAGAAAGAAGAAAGAAGAAAGAAGAAAGAAGAAAGAAGAAGAAGAAGAAAGAAGAAAGAAGAAGAAGAAGAAGAGGAGGAGGAGAAAAGAGAAAAGAAAAGAAAAGAAAGAGAAAGAGAGAGAAAGAGAAAAAGAAAAGAAAAGAAGGAAAGAAGGAAGGAAGGAAGGAAGGAAGGAAGGTGGTAAGAAGCAGTCACATCCTGCAAGAAAGAAAGAAAGAAAGGAACAAAGAAACAAAGAAAGGGAGGTGGTAAGAAGCAGTCACATCCTGCATACATTCTCAAGAAAGCACCTGCAGGATTTCTTGATGGACTGGACAGATGTAAGGTATGTGACAGCAGTCAAGAGTGGTTCCAGATTTTAGTCTGAGATACTGGATGAATAGAAGTACTACTGACTGCAATAGCGATGACTACAAGAGGAGCAATTGGAGAGCAGGTGTAGAGGGTCATGAATTCAATTTTCAACATGATGTATTTGAGAGGCCCATTAGACGTTCAAGTGGAAATGTTGAATAGGCAATTGCAGTCTGAGAAGATGTGCAGGTTAAAGATGAACATCTGGGAGTTACCAGCATGTAACTATCTATTTAAAGCTTGGGGACGACTAAGATCACCGAGGGGGTGGATACAGAGTGAGAATAGGTCAGAGTACTGAGCTCTAGGGCAATGGATCCCTAAAAGTCTGAGAGAGAAAAGAGAGCCAGACAAGAAGGGGAAAAATCTGAGGTGGAAAGAAAATCAGAAGAGTATGGAGTCTTGGAAGCAAATAAAAAACGTGTTACAAGAATAATGGAATAATTATCTCTGTCAAATGCCATTGAGAGAAGAACTAAAATGAACATTGATAATTGACCAACATAACTGGTAACATGGAGTTCAGTTAGTAATCTTGTCAAATACGGTTTAGATGATGAGGTGGGAAGGAAAGCCTACCTGAAGTGAGGTCAGGAGAGAATGAGAAGTCAGGATGCAGAGACAGCCAATATAGGCAACTCTTTTGAGAAGTTCTGCTATAAATGAAGCAACGAAATGGGGTTACAGCTGGAGGGGAATACAGGATCAAGGGAGGGTTTTACTTTCATTTATCGTAAGATAAGAGCAATGCAGCATCTTGGTATCCAGCAGAAACGTTATAAAGTTTCTAGAGGCAGTAGTTTTTGAAGGCAGTGGCGTAAGAGGGAAATACAATGTTTGTGCTTCTATTTTTGTTTTCCTGAAGAAGTTTAGTTTTGAGGAAGGTCTGGATACAGAGTCACAAGCTAAACAAAAAGCAGGAAAAAAAGAATATGCCCTGGAGTGGGGCGGGGATGTGCAGGGGGGATTTCGACGGAGAGAGAAAACCCACCAATCTTCATTGAGAAGTGGCTCCCAAAACACAGCCACAGGAAATTCGCCTTCAAGAACAAGAAGTCTCGCTCCTTGCAGACGCCCCCGCAGTTCCCAGCTACTCACCCAGCACTAGGACCATCTGGCCGCACAAACAGTAGTACACATGGAGGGGCTTCTCACCGTCGTCATACTCCTCCCGGTCCCGAGTGTCAGAGCAAACTACTGACCTAGACACTACTTTCGGCATAGCTCCCAGGAGCAACCTGAAAATTCTACGCCAAGAAGAGGGTCGCGCAGAAATGACGTCACGACCGGACCTTGCGCCTTTTCCCTGAGGCTACGCTGGTCACGTGTTAGTAGTAGTCTTATAAACTTCCGGGCTATCCTATCGGGCTAAGATATACGGGGGTGCGCCTGGAACCTCCCAGAACCTACTTTGTCTTGGCCAAGTTAGTTGGGACTCCTGTGATCTGGGAGCCACTTCTCAACGAAGATTGGTGGGCTTTCTCACAACACCCTTAATATTATATAAATTCTTTATATTTCTATAACGCATGCATATATATGTATATATACACACATATATATAAGACCAGCTAAATAAAGGACTATACATTATATATTCTATATGTAAGATTTCACAGTGGGTGTCCCTGCCAATACCAGGTCATACCACATTTGTTGGTGGGTCTCCCTGACGGGCCCTTTGGCTTTCCCCTTTCCTTTGGCTCCCTTGTCTCTTACCCCAGGAGCAAATTTAAAAATTTTTTTTAATTAAAAAAAAAAAGGGCCGGTGGCCAGGCGTGGTTATTCACGCCTGTAATCCAAGCACTTTGGAGGCCAAGGCGGGCGGATCACCTGAGGTTGGGAGTTCAAGACCAGCCTGACCAACATGGTGAAACCCCGTCTTTAAAAAAAATAAAAGAAATAAAAATAAAAGAAAAAAAGGGCCGGGTGCGGTGGCTCACGCCTGTAATCCCAGCACTTTGGGAGGCCGAGGATAAAAGAGATACTAATTTAGGTGTATTTCTAAATAGGATTTTGATTTTAATGATTATTCTGGATGAGTACCTAATTTTTTAGGTATCTTATTTTTTAGGTGACAAAATTCACCCTTTAAAATGTGTAATTGAGTGGTTTTTAGTTTATTCACAAAGTTGTATAACCATGACTACTACTTCCAGATCATTTCCATCATCTCAAAAAGAAATCTCATACCATTAGTAGTAACCACCACCCTACCCCTCAACTTCCCAGCCCCGGGCAATTACTAATCTACTTTTTGTCTCTGTGGATTTGCCTATTCTGGACATTTCATATAAATGGAATCCTGCAATATGTGGCCATTTGTCTGGCTTCTTTCATTTACCATAATGTTTTCAAGGGTCATCCATGTTACAGGACTTTTTTCCTTTTTGTGGCTGAATAATATTTCATCACATTTTGTTCATCCATTCATCAGTTGGTGGACAACAGGGACATTTTCACTTTTTGGTTATTATATAGATAATGCTACTATCAACATTCATGTACACGACTACATCCACTGCAAATTTGTGTGGGAATATAAATCTGGATTTTTAACTTTTGACAGCAGAAGAAGTGATTAAAGCACTTTGACAGTGTTTGTGATTCAAACAATGTTAGTTGTCATTGAATGACTTTACTGCTGTACAAGTTTCATGTACAAACGCTGTTTTACATTATAATTCTAGGTTAAATTCATTAAGGAACTTTACTAAGTCTATGGCAAAAGCCATTTTTAAAAACCATTCATGTTCAATAATAGTGATCAAAGATGGTTCTTCTCATTTAGATAATTTTTTTTTTTTTCGAGACAGAGTCTTGCTCTGTCCCCAGGCACCATCTCGGCTCACTGCAACCTCCGCCTCCTGGATTCAAGTAATTCTCCTGCCTCAGCCTCCCAAGTAACTAGATTACAGGTAACGCACCACCACGCCCAGCTAGTTATAGTTGGGGTTTCACCATGTTGGCCAGGCTGGCCTTGAACTCCTGGCCTCCAGTGATCCGCCCACCTCGGCCTCCCAAAGTGCTGAGATTACAGGCATGAGCCACCACACCTGGCCTAGAAAATTTTCAGTCTCAGCCCTGAACTCAAGAAAGTTTCAAAACCTCACCATTGCTAAGCTTTTGAATTGCTATTCATAGGGCAAGTCAGAAATATTTAACTTCTGTTTCTGAAAAAAAATTATGGAATTGACAGTGGTTTAGTCCATAAGAGTGAATGAGCGTCACTGCTGACACTACTGTCAACAATAATACAAGATAGATTCAAGTATTTTTTTTTGCAAAGTGCCTGCTATTTAATAATACAATAGGATTTGAAACAACTACATTTTGACAAGTGTTGTACATTTGTCTAAGCCTTTTCTGCTCCATGCATGTTTGTAATACATCTTAGCAGGTTCTGCTTTAGACTGAATTGAATTAGTGGTTTTTTTTTTTATTTATTTCTTTGAAAATACTCTCCTCTGCAGTTGTCCCACACAAACCATACACACAGTCCAACTCTTTTTTTTTTTTTTTTTTTTTTTAGACAGGGTCTCATTCTGTCACCTAGGCTGGAGTACAGTGGCACAATCTCAGCTTACTGCAACCTCCACCTCCCAGGTTCAATCAATTCTCCTGCCTCAGCCTCCCCAGTAGCTGGGGTTACAGGAGTGTGCCACCACACCCAGCTGATTTTATATTTTTAGTAAAGATGGGTTTTCTCCATGTTAGTCAGGCTGGACTTGAACTCCCGACCTCAGATGTTCCGCCCTCCTCGGCCTCCCAAAGTGCTGGGATTACAGGCATGAGCCACCGTGCTCGTGCCCAACAGTTTTCTATATTCTTAAACAGTTGAAAAGTCAAAAGATTTAACAATATTTCATAACACATGAAATTCAAATGTCTGCTGGGCGTGGTGGCTCACGCCTGTAATCCTAGCACTTTGGGAGGCTGAGGTGGGTGGATCACCTGAGGTCAGGAGTTCAAGAAATTCAAATGTCAATGCCCATAAATAAGGTTTCACTAGGACACAGCCATGCTCTTTCATTTATGTACAGTTGTCCCTTGGTATCCACAGGGGATTGGTTCCAGGGTCTCTCTCAGATACCAAAATCCACAGATGCTAAAGTCCCCCAGTCGGCCCTCCGTATCTGTGGGTCCTGCATTCATAGCTGTGGAGGGCCTACTGTATGGGTTGTCGCTGTATCCGTGCTACAATGGCAGAGTTGAGTGACAGATTGTGTGTGGTGTTCTCATCACCTCATACTGCTGCTCCTAGTACTATAAATTGCAGGAATGCAGCATAACTCCACAGTGTTTTGAATACCACATGTATCTACCATGGCATTTTAAAAACTTACAAGTGCATACTTATTGTGTCAAAAGTAAAGAAAGTGGACTTTGAAGGTCTTGCTTTTAAGGTATGATGGAGTGTGGATTACTTAGTTACCAAATTAGATGTGGGAACATTGTTTATTATACAATGACATCACCGCATTTCTACAAGGTTATAATGTATATCAATGTTACCAGTCTAAGCATTCATCACAATATTCTCAACTCAGAGGAGAGCAATGGCTAGCAAAATTAGAAATTTTAAATAGAATATCTTATAGTAAAATTCATTATGAAAGTAAAAAATAGGCCAGGTGTGGTGACTCATGCCTGTAATCCCAGCACTTTGGGAGGCCCAGGTGGGCAGATCACGAGGTCAGGAGTTCCAGACCAGCTTGGCCAACATGGTGAAACCCCATCTCTACTAAAATACAAAGATTAGCTGGGCATGAGGGCACGTGCCTGTAATCCCAGCTACTCAGGAGGCCGAGGCAGGAGAATCGCTTGAACCTGGGAGGCGGAGGTTGCAGTGAGCTGAGATGGAGCCATTGCACTCTGGCCTGGGCGACAGAGCATGACTCCATCTTGAAAAAAAAAAAAGAAAAAGAAAAAAAATGAGCCTGTAGCCAAAGTAAGTTTCTGAGTGGCTTGTTTGTTAGCCAAGCAAGGAAAGCCATTTATTGATATTGAGCTAAATTGTGTTTGGTTGCAGAAGTCAAAGAAATATGCTCAAGAAAAATAAAACTTGTTGAAGACTATTCACCTTTCAGCAAGAACAGTGGCTTCAACAGCCATTCCAAAAAAAAAAGACCATGGAAAACTATTCTTAGTTTGTAGGCCATAGAAAAATAATGGCAGATTAGATTTGGCTGTAGTTTGCTGGTCTGTAGTCTGGTGGATGTGGCTGGTTTGATTGGATTCCCATGTACAACATGGTAGACATGAGTATTAGTTTCATATTATTGCTATAACAAATTACCACAAACTTGGTGACCTGAGACAACACAAATTTTTTATCTTAGGAGTTTTGGACATCAGAAGTCCAAAACCAACGTCATCAGTCCAAAGTCAAGGTGTCAGCATGTCTGATTGCTTCTGGGGGCTTCAGGCTTCTATCTTTCGCCTCTTTCAGCTCCTACTGCCGACATCCTTTGCCTTCTTGGCTGGTGGCTGCATCACTCCAATCTCTGCTTCAGTCATCACATGGCCTCCTCTTTGACTCCTACTTCATGCCTTGTAAAAGGATTGGTGTGATTGCCTCAGGCCCACCCCTTTAATCCAGGATAATATCACCACCTCAAGATTCTTAATTTAACCACATCTGCAAAGTCCCTTTTGCCATGTAAGGTAACATATTCACCAGTTACAGAGATAAGGAAATGGAGATATTGGGGGGTAGGGGGGCAGAATTGTGCATTATTCAGCATACCATACCATGCCTTTGTTTTCTTTGATTCAGTACTTTAGCAGGTAGTGAAATCCCCCCCACTCCTTTTTTTTCTTTTGAGACGGAGTCTCTCTCTGTCACCCAGGCTGGAGTACAGTGGCATGATCTCAGCTCACTGCAGCCTCGCCTCCCAGGTTCCAGTGATTCTCCTGCCTCAGTCTCCTGCGTAGCTGGGATTATAGGCACACGCCACCATGCCTAGCTAATTTTTTTGTATTTTTAGTAGAGATGGGGTTTCACCATGTTGACCAGGCTGGTCTAAAACTCCTGACCTCTAGTGATCTGCCCACCTTGACCTCCCAAAGTGCTGGGATTACAGGCATGAGCCACTGTGCCCAGACTGAAATCCCATTTTCAAGGCCTTAATTTCCCCATTTCTCTTAGCTTTGATATTCCCCTCCCTCCAGCCCACCCTCTTTGTCTCTCTCTCTCTCTTTCTCTTTCTCTCTCTTCTCCTCCTCCTCTTCCCACTTATGTCATAGGGGCTGAAGATGAACAACATACTACAAGATCGCAAGAGCAAGAGCACACCCTTTGCTAAGTGTTGCTTCCTAAAGTGTTGATTCTCTTGAAATATTTTCTGAGATTATTGGAGTCAAGAAAGACCTTTCGATTTTATTTTCTATTGTTGCTTGGTTGCCATTTGTACTTAATTTTCTTTTTTAAATTTTTTCCTTTTTTTAAATTTTCTTTAAATTTTTTATTTTATAAGATGGAGTTTCACCATGATGGCCAGGCTGGTCTTAAACTCCTGACCTCAGGTGATCCACCCACCTCGGCCTCCCAAAGTGCTGGGATTACAGGCGTGAGCCACCACGCCCGGCCCTATACTTAATTTTCTCAACAGGGATGAAAGCCATAGGAAAATAAAATTCCTTTGCCTTCACTGGATAACAGAAATACAAATTTACAGCTTGATAAGGCAAGAAATGATCTTTAATTTGGTCTCTTCTCCTAACCCAAAATTGTTCAGGAAAATTAAAATCGATTTTGCATGTTGAAATCTTCATGAATGAAATTTCACTCTTTTTGGTTTTTTTTTTTTTTTTTTTTTTTTGAGACAAGTCTTGCATTTTTGCCCAGACTGATCACAAACTCCTCACTTCCAGCAATCTTCCCACCGCCGCCTCCCAAAATGATGGGATTGCAGGCATGAGCCACTGTGCCCAGCCCACTTTTCTTTAAATTGAGGAGACTTGTCCCTTCTGGGCCCCTGCTCTTGGGTAGTGATGATGCTTGGCTGTGAGAAGGGTGTTTCTTCAAGATGTCAAGGTGAAAAGAGGGTAGAAAGAATGCTTGGCCAAACTGTGCTATAGTTAGTACGTTCTAGCCTGATAATCGTCATGCTGGGAAGCAATCTTCTGTATCGCTGCTTGCTATGACAACCCTGCTTCTGCTGAGGAATGTGGGGGCACAATGTTCCTGTAATGCAGTTCCATTTCTTTTTTTTTTTCTTCTTTTTTTTTTTTTTAAAGATGGGGTTTCACCATGATGGCCAGGCTGGTCTTGAACTCCTGACCTCAGGTAATCCACCCACTTCGGCCTTCCAAAGTGCTAGGATTACAGGCGTGAGCCACCGCACCCAGCAATGCAGTTCCATTTCTTAGAGAATGCCACTCCCATCCAGGTGCCTGGGGGCTTCCAACCGACTGGGTCATGCTCCTGACTTTTCTTGATTATGTAGTCCAAGGAAGGAAGAGAAAGCAGGTTTCAAAAAACAGAAAAGCTCACAACAAACTTCCATACATCTATATCCTTCAATACATTTCAGACATGTATATCCAGTAGCAGGAGCTTCTCAGACCCTTTCATATTCTCCAGTACGGTACATGCCGCTTCTTTTTTTTTTTTTTTTTTTTTTTTTCTGGAGACAGAGTCTCGCTCTGTAGCCCAGGCTGGAGTGCAGTGGCACGATCTCAGCTCACTGCAACCTCTGCCTCCTGGGTCTTGGTTCAAGCAATTCTCTTGCCTCAGCCTCCCCAGTAGCTGGGATTACAGGCACTCGCCACTATGCCCAGCTAATTTTTGTATTTTTAGTAGATACGGGGTTTCACCACGTTGGCCAGGCTGGTCTGAAACTCCTGACCTCCTGATCCACCCGCCTCTGCCTCCTAAAGTGCTGGAATTTACAGGCGTGAGCCACCATGCCCGTACATGCTGCTTCTTCATAGGATATTTTCTTTCTCTTTTATCTCGTTTTGTCGCCCATGATCTCCACTCACTGCAACCTCCACCTCCTGGATTCAAGCGATTCTCCTGCCTCAGCCTCCTGAGTAGCTCAGACTACAGGTGCCCACCACCACACCTGGCTAATTTTTTTTTGTATTTTTTTAGAGATGGGGTTACCCCTTGTTGGCAGGCTAGTCTCAAACTCCTGACCTCAGGTGATCTACCCACCTCGGCGTCCCAAGTGCTGGGATTACAGGCATGAGTCACCATAGCTGGCCTCAAAAGAATATTTTCAATACATCTCTCTCATACTCAAACACCTATAAAAGCTGCCTAAATTCCCCATCCTCAAATTTGAGGGCATTTAATCAACTTCTGTCACCCTCACTTTTCTTAGCTGAGGTCTCATCATTCCCCAGCCAAGAACCTCTCCATTAGCCAAGCTCAAAAATTAGCCAGGTGTGGTGGTGGACTCTTGCAGTTTCAGCTACTCAGGAGGCTGAGGCACTAGAATAGCTTGAACTTGGGAGGTGGCGGTTGCAGTGAGCCGAAATCACACCACTGCACTCCAGCCTGGGCAACAAAGTGAGACTCTGTCTCAAAAATAGATAGATAGATAGACAGACAGATAGATAGATAAAGGCAATTGTGGCCCACCCGGTCATTTTAAACAGAAGAGTGCCATGGTCCAAATTGCTTTTCTTTCTTTCTTTCTTTTTGAGACAGAGTCTTGCTCTGTTTCCCAGGCTGGAGTGCAGTGGCGCAACCTTGGCTCACGGCAACCTCCGCCTCCTTCCTGGTTCAAGCAATTCTTCTGCCTCAGCCTCCCGAGTAGCTGGGATTACAGGTGTGCACCACCACACCCAGCTAATTTTTTTTTTTTTTTTTTTTTTGCATTTTTAGTAGAGACGGGGTTTCACCATGTTGGCCAGGATGGTGTCGATCTCTTGACTTTGTGATCCACCTGCCTTGGCCTCCCAAAGTGCTGGGATTACAGGCGTGAGCTTTTTGTTTTTGAGACAGACTTTCACTCTTGTTGCTCAGGCTGGAGTGCAACGGCGGGCTCTGGGCTCACTGAAACCCCCGCCTCCTGGGTTCAAGTGATTCTTCTGCCTCAGCCTCCTGATTAGCTGGGATTACAGGCATGTGCCACCACGCCCGGCTAATTTTGTATTTTTAGTAGAGATGGGGTTTCTCCGTTTCGGTCAGGCTGGTGTTTATTTATTTATTTTTTTATGACAACCTTTAATCCATCTTGAATTAGGCTGGTCTTTAACTCCCAACCTCAGGTGATCCACCTGCTTTGGCCTCCCAAAGTGCTGGGATTACAGGCGTGAGCCACTGCACCTGGCCTCTCCCAGTTACTAAATGAAAAACTAATGTAGATTCTGCAGTGGCAAAATTTAACAGACGTAATTAAGGTTCCAGGTTAGATGTTTTTAAGATAGGGAGATTATCCACAAGGTAGGCCTGACATGATCTGATAAGCCTTTAAAGTAGACTGGGCTTTTCCTGAAAACAAGATTCAAAGAGGGAGAAGGATGTGGTGGGAGAGAAATTCTCTGTTGATGACTTTGAAGATGGAGTAGGCCATGTGACAAGGAATGTAGGTGGTCTCTAGGAGCTGAGAGTAGTTCCCAGGTGGCAGCTAGCAAGGAAATAGTGACCAAAGTCTTGCAATTGTTTTTTTTTTTTTTTTTTTTTGAGATGGAGTTTCACTCATGTTACCCAGGCTGGAGTGCAATGGCGCGATCTCGGCTCACCGCAACCTCCGCCTCCTGGGTTCAGGCAATTCTCCTGCCTCAGCCTCCTGAGTAGCTGGGATTACATGCACGCACCACCATGCCCAGCTAATTTTTTGTATTTTTTTTTTTAGTAGAGACGGGGTTTCACCATGTTGACCAGGATGGTCTGGATCTCTTGACCTCATGATCCACCCGCCTCGGCCTCCCAAAGTGCTGGGATTACAGGCTTGAGCCACCGTGCCCGGCCAACAGCTTGTAATTTGTTAAGCAGTGATGAATACGAATGCATTTGCTTTTGTAGATCTTGCTTTTGTTGATTTCATGTGTGTATGTGTGTTAGTAGACTGCAAGTTCCTAGATAAGAGGAAAAGGATTTTTTAAAAAAATTTTTGTACCCCCTTCCTACTACAGCCATAATGTGATGCTATTAGGGTGACTTGCCTTAACTGATATGTTGGAGTTAATGGGAGATAAGAAATCCTTGACCATGAAAGTACCTGTTAAGCAGCAGCTAGAATCACTACCATTGTCAAGTGCCTCCTGCCTCTCATGTTAGAAACAAATTCCTGCACATGTTATCTTCCGGACATCTTCACGGGGATGTCTCACCAGTCCCATGAACTCAGTAAGTCCCACTCAAAATTTCCTCTCCCAAACTTGTCCCTCTCTCTCTATTCTGTAATTCTGCTAATGGCACCATCAGATCCCCAGTTATCTTGGGGTTTAGAGTTTCACCCACTGTTGACTCCTTCCTCTCTCTCGCCTCCATATTCAACCTGTTGCCAGGTCTTCCCCATTCATTCATATCCTACTCGCCTTTATTGTCACTGCCTGGTTCAGTATCTGGCACCTAAAATACTGCAAGAGTCTCCTGCCTGCTCTCTTGAGATCAATTTCTGATAAGCACAGCTCTAACGATGTCACTTCCCTGCTCAATGGACTTCCAAATAATCCATTAGCTTGGTATTCGAAACTCTTGATGGCTTAACCCAAGCCTACCTTTCTATTTTCAATAATTTTTAAATGTGTATTATGCCTATCTTCTAAGTTATTTTGGGTTGACCTTTTAAAAATTCTCCTTTAAAACTGTTATTGCTTTTGCAGGTCCACCTACTGCGACTCTTCCGGCCACCTGCAGCTCTTCTAAGTGCATCTCACCGTTCCTTTGACTTCAGACCCACTGTCCCTGCAGTCGGATAGTCTCATACCTTGGATTCTTCTGAACATATAATAGCCGCTTGGGTTGTTGAACTACCAAGGGAAAAATGTGGTTCCAGAGCCAAATTGTGAGTGCCCAAAGCAAAAAAACAAAACAAAAACAAAAACAAAAAAAAACCTACTCTGCCTGCCTTAAGCTCTCATTTCATTTTCCTCTGGGGTAATCATTGGCCTAAGCGTTGAGCGCCCAAGCCTGCATTTAGTCCCACAGCACCCCTCCATCAGAGTCAAGGCGATTTATTCTTTTGATTTTCCGTGATTTTAACCAATCACCCTCCTCCCCACCTCCGCCCTCAGTCTCCGATGTCCGCAGGGCTTGGGCACCCTGGAGTTGCCGCTTTGTGAGAACCGGTTTTGCCTCCGCCCACTCCTTCGTCCTCTGGTTTGGGACTTCCAAACTTCTCCTCTCCTCCTCCCGGGGCATGGTGAGCACTTTCATGAATGATCTGGTCACAAAACAACAACAACAACAAAAAGAATAGAGAAAGAAAAATTTAAAAAGCCAAAAACTTCCCAAGGTTTGCCTTAGAATTGGCAGGTGGGGATGGACCCCGTTCCACCACGAGGTCCTCGAGCGCCCGGGGCTCCCGCGTACCCAGCGCCTCTGCCCTCGCCGCCCCGCCCCGGGCCTCCCGCGGGGCTTTAATGACATAAGCAACTTTCCTCCAGCACCCCCCGCCCCGTCTTGGTATGGCCTGTCCGGCGCTCGACGTTCCACCCCCCTCTCTCTGCTTTCAGGTTGGTTCATCCCCCGTCTACACTGGGGTGGTGCTTAGCCGGCGCCAGACCGACCCTCGACTTCGGAGAGGTAGCGCGGTACCTTTGGGTGCTTCCGCCTCCCCTTCTCCGGCTGCTTCTGCCTCCTCGGCCTCCTCGCCCGCCGCGGGAACCCGAGACCCCAGTGTATGCCCCACCCCTAACACCGTCCGCGATATGTCCACCCCGGCTCGCCGGCGCCTCATGCGGGACTTCAAGAGGTAAACTGAGGGGACGGCCGAGGCCGGGGGCTGCGAGCCGGGGCACAGGGCGGGTCCCGAGGCGCGCCGGGCGGGGAGGGCTGGGGAGCAGCCGGGAGCGGGCGCCAGTGCCGGCCTAGGGGGACCTCTGTCTGTCTTCCGGAAGGTTGCAGGAGGATCCTCCAGCCGGAGTCAGCGGGGCTCCGTCCGAGAACAACATAATGGTGTGGAACGCGGTCATTTTCGGGTGAGTCTGCGTTCGTGGCGGTGGCGAGAGACCTGGGGACGTGAGCCGCCTTGGTCTGCTCTCCGAGGCCGGCCCCCTCGGGCCGGGGAGAATGTTTGGGTCTGGCTGGGCCTAGGCGCCTCCCCGGAGCCTGTGCCTCGATTAGCTCAGTTCCCGCTACCAGGGGGAACCGCTTGGGGTTCTAGGGGGGCGGGGCGGGGAGTGGTGGCGGTTAGGCGCAGCGGCCTGCACTGTGTCTCTGAACCCAGGACATCTATTTGTAGTGGCTTCCGACCCAGGCAGCAGTGCTGGATAGCCATCTCAGATGAAGCAGGGAGAAGGGGGCCCCTTAAGCGGGAACTGACCATTTTTCTCTGTGTTGCAGGCCTGAAGGGACCCCATTTGAGGATGGTAAGAGAGAGTTTCTTTACCCACCTTTCAGGAGCCTGATCACCTGGGGAAAGGGTTCCCAGTCATCCTGGAAGTGTCTCCTACTTAGGAACCTGCCTCTGCCTAGCCTCTGTCTGCTAAAGGCTTCAATGGAGTGCAGTGTGTGGCTGGTTGTTCTGGATATTATATGCTTGACTGGAACTGCACCTTTCTTCTTGCTTTCTTTTTAAAATAGTCTGGGTAAGGCAGTCACTTTTTAAAAGGAGCAATCATAGCACTGGTATTAAGGATTTTTGAAGCTTGGGCTGTGATTCTGCTAAATTCAGCCCTCCATCACTGAATTAGTATAAACCCAGCCAGTTGCTGACAGTCAGCAGAGACCCCAGAGACCGTCTGTTTCAGAATTCTACCCCATGGGCAGGAATTGTGTTCAGCAGGGGCTTGATAGGTGTGTGTTGGATGTTGAATCCCTTACATACAACTGTCTGGTTTCTACAATCTGACATTGAATGCCTGTCAGCCTCAGTGCTCTAAGATGGTCTTATATATCTCAGTTGAATATAGTATTCTTTCTTATTTGTCTTTTTGTTTTTTTTTGAGACGGTGTCTTGCTCTGTTGCCCAGGCTGGAGTGCAGTGGCACAATCTCTGCTCACTGCAACCTCTGCCTTCCGTGTTCAAGCAATTCTCCTGCCTCAGGCTCCTGAGTAGCTGGGATTACAGGCCCGCAGCACCACACCCAGCTAATTTTTGTACTTTTAGTAGAGACAGGGTTTCACCATGTTGGTCACGCTGACCTTGTGATCTGCCCGCCTCGGCCTCCCAAAGTGCTGGGATTACAGAGGTGAGCCACCGAGCCTGGCCATTCTTTCTTATTTTTAAATGAATTTGCAGTGTGTGCTTTCCTCAAGACATTATGGTCAGTAATTTCAAAGCAGCTTCATAATTGAAGTTCGCCTTAATGTACCCTTTTAATCAGTGTCCAGCCTACTTGAAGATACTGCATGTACCAGTAGCTACATAATTTGTAATTGATTTAGGTTTGACTTTTAAAAACACATATGTAAATTGCTTTTTAAAAACTTTATGGGTTTAGATAATTATAGATTCATATGCAGTTGCAGGAAATAATAGAGACCCTTTATACACTTAACTCAGTTCTCTCCCCAAACCCTCCCGTTTGGTAATATCTTGAATGACTATACCCTATCACAACCAGGAAAATGACATTGATTGTTCTATACTCAGGTGTGTGTGTATGGTGTGTGTGTGTGTGTGTGTGGGTGTGTGTGTGGTTATTTTTTCAAAGTTTAATACATTTAAAGGATGATTAAAGTATTGGAACTCATGAAATTCTTTAATATTTGAGGTGTTTTAAAAAAAGGAAAAGGGGTCTTTCTGTTTTTCCTCAATGCTTTATCTTCCTTCAGTCACATAGCATTTACACACACACACACACACACACACACACACACACTTCAGTTTGAAGATGGGAACAGAAACATTTCTGCAAACTACTTAATACATACTTATGTTGCTGAGACGGATTGCATTTTGATGCCACCAGTCTGCAAAATGTTGTGAGGTAAGTCAATATCAACTAAGTCTATAATTCATCTCAAATACTTAGATTTCCCCAGAAAACTGTGGACAATCACCTGAATATTTTCAGCTTCCTCTCTGCCTTTACCTGCTGGGTAAATATCTTTGCTCTTCAGGGATGCAATGAAATGACAGCAGGAGACAGTGATTATAAGGGCATACTACTTTGGCTCAGTTAATAATTTGAATTGATCTGTAGCAAGATAACTATAGCTAGACCTAATTTTCCTCTACCAGATTGGCACTAGTTCTTTATACCTGAGCTTTAAATGTACAGATTAACTGTGTTTTGCTTTAGCTCTAGAAAGCTTTGTTTTCTTGTTTTCTTTCTTTTGAGACAAGTCTTATTCCATCACCCAGGCTGGAGTGCAGGGGCGCCATCTCGGTTCACTGCAACCTCTGCCTCCTGGGTTGAAGCAATTCTCCTGCCTCAGCCTGAGTAGCTGGGATTACAGGCACATGCCACTACCCCTGGCTAATTTTTGTATTTTTAGTAGAAATGGGGTTTTACCATGTTGTTCAGGCTGGTCTCGAACTCCTGACCTCATGATCTGCCTGCCTGGGCTTCCCGAAGTGCTGGGATTACAGGCGTGAGCCACCGTTCCTGGCCTCAGCTTTGCTTTCATTGGTTTCTTTTTTCCTCGTTTTACTCTGTTTTATGCTGGGCACAGCTTTATTAATAGTACATCACTTTGTTGGGGGTTGGCTACCTAGGTATTTCAAGGGTGCTTCTCTTAAGTGGTATGAATTGAAAAGGTACTTACTGAATCCATTATCTGTCAGGACTGTCGGCTTTGACATTACTGACTCTATTTTTGATGATGTGTATCTCCATCCTAGCATTACTGACTCAGGCTGGCTGATGTGTTCTGTTGAACAGTCTGCTACCCATGGATGCTTCCTCAGGTGTTTGGAACACTGTGACAACCAAAAAATATTTTTTAAACCTTTTTTTTTTTTTTTTTTTGAGATGGAGTTTTGCTCTTCTCACCCAGGCTGGAGTGCAATGGCACGATCTCAGCTCACTGCAACCTCTGCCTCCCAGGTTCAAGCAATTCTTCTGCCTCAGCCTCCCAAGTAGCTGAGATTACAGGCACCCGACACCACACCCAACTAATTTTTGTATTTTTAATAGGAGGTTTCACTATGTTGGCCATGTTGGTCTCGAACTCCTCACTTTAGGTGGTCTGCCCACCGTGGCCTCCCAAAGTGCTGGGATTACAGGCATGAGCTGCTGTGCCCGGCTTTAACCATTTTTTTGAGTACCCTTTATTTACAGTTGGGGAATTTACAGTTAGAAAAGACTGATTAGGGATAAGTGGCATAGTTGGTTTTGCTGTTTCCAATGTATTATGTAAATTAAGAGTCCCAAAACTACCTTTGCTTCTTTGTTGTAAACCATTCGTTATGGAAGTTTCTGGAACAGCCAGGCCCTAGTTAGAGTGATGAAATCTTAAGAAAAGCAACACATAAGGGTATTTTGGTTTAACTTCACACACTTGAAGTAAGAGGAATATAGTCTCAAGAGCTTATACTACCAAAACAATGGGGAGAAATGCTTTCTCATCAGAATATCTTGGTATACATGCTAAATACAAAGGTTATGGAATATAATCTTCATCACATAACCTAAAAATTGTTAATAGATGTGGTAAGGTATTGGTATTTGCTTTTCATAACAAATGTGTTCTTTAGAATTGGTGTATAAATCTTTTTTCTTTTGTTTTTGAGTTGGAGTTTCACTCCGTTGCCCAGGCTGGAGTGCAATGGCACGATCTCAGCTCACTGCAACCTCTGCCTCCTGGTTTCAAGTGATTCTCCTGCATCAGTCTCCTGAGGAGCTGGGATTACAGACAAGCACCAGCACGCCCAGCTAATTTTTTGTATATTTAGTAGAGATGGGGTTTCTCCATGTTGGCCGGGCTGGTCTTGAACTCCCAACCTCAGGTGATCCACCTGCTTCGGCCTCGCAAAGTGCTGGGATTACAGGCGTGAGCCACCACGCCTGGCCTTTATTTGTTTTTTTAATTTTTAGAAATGTTAGAGTCATAAAATCTTTTTCAAAATGAATCTCTAAAGTCCACTAAGAGTGTTTTTAAGGTAAATAAATCCTATGATAGAGAGTTTTGGATTATTACCTTAAAAATCAATTTTCAGTTATCAGAAATACTTTTGAAATATATGTATTTTGCTTTCTTCTCAGGGGTCACAAACTGGTGACCAAATGGCAGAAAACACCTGCAAGTGTGTTTTCCTTGGCCAACACAGTGTTTTCCAAAACTTGACTTTGTGAATGTCTTTAGGCAGAACATATACCCCTTCTAGTTCAACCATATCCTTACTGCTATACACCAGTCACTTAACACATTTATATCAGTTCCATGGTCTCACTGTATAGATGGATTAATTGATACTTTCCTTACAATGTTTTAGCCTCCTCAGGAAGATGAAGAAAATTAGTATACATTATGTACAACAATGGTGAGGCTTAAATTTTCAGTTATTTTAAAGCCTAGCCTTCTAAATATTCAGAGGGTAAGCTGTAGTCTCAGGCTGCATAATACTAATTCTGGGATTTTAAATTCCCTTAACACTTGTTTTAGAGCTCAGAAATTACATTGAAGCTTATACTAAACAGGTTCTGATTAATGTGGCTAAAAGTGTGAAGTACCCTCTTTTTAATGTGTACCTTGAATAAGATTTGGGTTAAGTCTTAATTTATATTCAAGTAGACATAGATTGCTTCACTGTTCTCAAGATATTAAATGAACTGCTTTAAAAGACTCGCGATTAACTTCTTTGGTAGCTAGGTAGTCACCTTGTTGAACTTCTGGGCAAGTTTTACGCAGAAAGCTCAAGTTAAGGAACTTTTGAGTCGCCAGCGTAGGTACTCAACTTGCATTGAACTGTGAGTTTCTGATGTAGACCAGAAAGTACTATTTAATATCTGAATGCCTTAATTGTATATTTCTTACTGATAGTGAAGTTCTGATTTTGGGGTTTTGCCTCCTTCAGCTGAGTCTAGAGATGTGAAACTTTAGAATTATTATAGCAAAAATAGTTGCTCATGGTTTTGGAGCACTTACTTTGTGGCACTATGCTTATTTCCCTCATGTAAACCTCACAGCAATGCTGTGTGGTGGGTACTACTATTAATCTCATTTTACAAATGAGGAATTTAAGGTTTAGTCAAGGAGAACACCTTCCCTAGAGTCTCACAGCTAGTAAGTAGCAAAGCAAGGACTCGGGCCCAGACTGTCTTGACTGCAGAGCTCATGCTCTTAACCAGTATGGTTTTACTGTTTTTGCCTATGTCTTGCTTTACTACCTTTAGATATCATATTTAGTGATGGTTTTAAAGTAGCTGGGATCTCCATGTGCTATTAACATCTGCCCAGTTTTGGAGCAGTGTCTCTTACCCATAATTTAGTCAGATTGCAACATTGATCCAAGTGTGTTTACACTTGAGATCATAATACATAAGGACACTCAAAACTTTGAACTCTAACACATTGCTGCTTTTTCTTGCCTGTTATAATGTCAATTAATACTGAAAAGGAAGAACTGTGCTTTCTTCCTCAAAAAGAGGAAGATTTATGACCAGGTGGTGATAAAGGTGAAGTATGTTCTGATGAACATACTTCTATACTATTTTTTTTTTTTTAAGACAGAGTTTCACCCTTGTTGCCGAGGCTGGAGTGTAGTGCGATCTCGGCTCACTGCAACCTCTGCCTCCCAGGTTCAAGCAATTCTCCTGCCTTAGCCTCTCAAGTAGCTGGGATCACAGGCGTGTGCCCCCATGCCCAGCTAATTTTGTATTTTTAGTAGAGATGGGGTTTCTCCATGTTGGTCAGGCTGGTCTTGAACTCCCAACCTCAGGTGATCTGCCTGCCTAGGCCTCCCAAAGTGCTGGAATTACAGGCATGAGCCACTATGCCTGGCCATACTTCCATACTTCTAATGGACATATGTTTGTCCCTTCCATAAGATTTTACTTTCTTTCCTTAGTTATAATACATAGTTTCTTCAGGGCTGGCTTTGAAAAGAAAATAAGGAGTAACGATAGTTTCAGGAATATAATATTTCCATATGTTGCATTTTATATTATTCTGAAACTTAGACACATGTTTATACAAGGGCAGCTTTGTTAGCAAATTGTTTCCAATGAGCTTGCTAAAGACAAACTTTTTTTTTTTTTTTTTTTTTTTTTTTTTTTGAGATGGAGTCTCACTCTCTCACCCAGGCTGGAGTGCAATGGTACAATCTCAGCTCACTGCAGCCTCCACCTCCTGGGTTCAAGTGATTCTCCTGCCTCAGCCTTCTTAGTAGCTGGGGTTACAGGTGCTCACCACCAAGCCCAGCTAATTTCTTGTATTTTTAGTAGAGGTGGGGTTTCACCATGTTAGCCAGGCTGGTCTTGAACTCCTGACCTCAGAGGATCCACCCACCTCGGGCTCCCAAAGTGCTGGGATTACAGGTGTGAGGCACCATACCTGGCCAAAACAAACTTTTTAATATAGTTTTGTCACAGATCTAGTAGTAGAATGATTATAGTCTTCTTTTTCTTAAGCAGTGATAAACCTTTTAATGGGAACAAAAGGGAAATAAATTGCTAACTGAAGGAACCAGTAAGAAGTACGCTGAAGTATGGTCTACTGTTTTAGAATAATTTGTTACATGGACCAGAGTAACATAGTGCAACATGCATCACCTTATACCAGATAATGACTGATTGTCTTAAGTTTACTTGAAGAGATTTCAGTCAGGAAAAAACCTTGCTCAATTGTTTTCTTGAATTTATTCAACAAACAATTGAAAATAATATTTTAAAGGACATAATCTCCTGAGATTACATCTTACAGTTATTGAATGAGATCCAGTTCGTACATGCCATGTAAGTAAGTTTATAACCTACTATGCTTTAGGGCCTCTTGCTACCTTAGATTGACACATATTTAAGAAAAATAATTTCATTTCAATAGTAGCGTAATCAAACATCATTAGAAAGATCAAACATCATTAGAAGTTTGCTGGAGATGTGACTGCAATCTAAACCAAATGTGATTTTAAAATTATTTCTGCTATTAACTCCCTCCATACGTGTGAATTATTGAGTTGATTTTATAGTGAAATGCCTTCTGAGCCATTCTTAGGGATTCTGAGAGGGACTGTGAAGTTTTTCCTGGCTTAAATTCAATTAAGTTTTCATTACAGAGTCATTATGACATGAAAAGGAACCAGTGTGAACACTTTTATACTTACTACCCTCTATTTTAAAAATAACTTGATTATGGATTTGTATTTCTGGCATTGGTTTTGAACCTTTGTGCTTTCATTCTTTCCTAGTCCGCTTAAAAATCACTGGAGAGTTTAAGATGGCAGCTGACTAAAACAGGCCTTTGAGGTCTTTTGGTCTTCTAAAGGAGGAAGGCCACATTTTAGGCCCAGTTTCTTATTTGAAGGATGTTTTCAAAATGTACAGTGGCTAAAGTTATCTTGTAAGCTGTAATTTTGAGTTTATGATGGTTGTCTTCAAGTTTGGGGGAAAATAGTGGCAAATCAAAAAACAAATCACGTTCGAGTAGTTCATAGAGCAATTCCTAGAGATGTATTTCTTACCTGACCTCTTCTGTCTACCCTGTATCTTTGCATTATTTAATACTTGGAAAAACCCACATAGCATTAAAAACAAAGTACTACTGAACAAAGTGATAAATACATTTTCTTAAATCTTTCTTTTCTAACTACAGGAACATTTAAACTTACAATAGAATTCACTGAAGAATATCCAAATAAGCCACCTACAGTTAGATTTGTTTCTAAGATGTTCCATCCAAATGGCAAGTATCCCTTTTAGTACAGTTTTAAACTACTACAGTGTTTATTATGGAGTATTCCACATTTGCTGTGTATTTTGTGGTGCCTGAGTATTTGTTTAGGCAGCTTGCTGCTTCCTGAAAGCCGAACTTGTTCTTGGTTGTTTGTGACTGTCTTGTCCTAGAACTGAAGCAGTGGAGGTATTTTCCCTTTGCTTGGAGTCTGGGAGCCTCCTGACTTTGATGATTTTTTTCATTTACTTATTAAACAACGAAGGATGCTCTTGAGGTCTCCTTTTAATGCTAGGCCAGATTGAGATAGTCTTGTGTTGTAATTATTTTCACTAGCATTTAGAAAAGTCAGTTTCATTGGATGCATATCAGAATTACTGTGGAACATTTTCAAAATACAGATGACTTGGCCCCACTCCAGACCTACTGAATATCAGATTCTGTTGTTGAGGGCCAGGCATACATTGTCAGAAAAGCACCACAGGTGATTCTAACTTACCACTTTGCACTTTTTAAAATAGTGGTAAGCCTAGAACAGCTTGCCTTTTATTTAGGTTAATGAAGTATTTTTCAGGATATCAGATATTTTTATCTTTTTGCCAAACTGAAATCTTGTGAACTCTGAGCCATCTTCTGTTATTTCAGTTAGGGGATACAGCCTACAAATTTGGTGGAATGAATTTCATATGTCTGTGGAGAGCTAGGGACCCTGTTCAAAAATGTTTCTGATTTCCTGGATAATAGGGCAGCCTTTTCTGAAGAATGAACACTAAGTATCTTCCAGTTTTTTATTGGTCACATCTGACATTCTCTGACCATCCCGATTATTTCATTAGTAATGGTTATGACTCATCTTTTTAGGCAGTTAACTGGGAAGCAATCTAAGAATCTTTAAACTTCAGAAGTAAAGTATTCTTGACTATTTTTGTTTTGTCTATAATGTTAAAACCTTAGTGGTCTTGTTAGGTTTAATGTACCTACCTCTTTGTTCATAGTCTATGCAGATGGTAGTATATGTCTGGATATACTTCAGAACCGTTGGAGTCCAACCTATGATGTGTCTTCGATTCTAACATCCATACAGGTGAATTTTTCCTTAACGTGACGAACCTATAACTTTTAATATGTTTATATTAGCAATTGAATTGTTTTTGAAAGTCATAATGTAATAGACCATCTTATTTTTTGGTCAAAGTTTGTTTGTTTTATAGATGAAAAGTAGACCATTAAGACCCAAGCTGGAGCCGAGCGTGGTGGCTCACGCCTGTAATCCCAGCACTCTGGGAGGCCAAGGCGGGTGAATCATGAGGTCAGGAGTTCAAGACCAGCCTGGCCAAGATGGTGAAACCCATGTCTACTTAAAATACAAAAATTAGCCAGGTGTGGTGGCAGGTGCCTGTAATCCCAGCTGCTCGGGAGGCTGAGGCAGAGAATTGCTTGAACCTGGGAGGCTGAGGTTGCAGTGAGCCGAGATCGTGCCATTGCACTTCAGCCTGGGCGACAGAGCAAGACTCTGTCTCAAAGAAAAAAAAAAAAAAACAAAAACCCAAGCCACATATATTTTCCTAGCTACTAGCAGATTCATATAACTCTGGGTTTATGTGCTGAAGAACTGTAGCTGTACTTAGGACAATTCAGTTGAGTGTCACTACCTTATAAAATAGCTGTTTGTTTTGCATTAAGGACCTGACATTTTAAAAATTGTCTTTCTAGTCTCTATTGGATGAACCCAATCCCAATAGTCCAGCAAACAGCCAGGCTGCTCAGCTGTACCAGGAGAACAAGCGGGAATATGAAAAGCGTGTTTCTGCAATAGTAGAACAAAGCTGGCGCGATTGTTGACCCCGGGTACAGTTAAAGAAGAAGCTGGCCATTAAGAAAAATATATATTGATGTGTTTGTCACCTCCCTACTCTTGTCATTACATTTACTTTATTAAAAGCAAAATAGCTGTTGTGCTGTTTCCATCTTCCCTCGCCAAGTTTTCCTACCCCTTCTACCTTCTCCTTAAACATCAGAAAACACCTTCTTTGAAATCAAATGTACTGTACCTGGGTTACTTGCAAAAAATTACTAATGCTTAAGTTTTTCTGTTGTATTTCATTTCCAGTTTTCAGGCAGTTATTTTTATTATTGTACTTTAAGATTTAAGGTAAATTGTTATACAAGAGGTGCATATGCATAGCTTGATGACCAGGATGTTATTCTTAACAAAATGATTGCTGAAGTGTTTCATCCTGGCTAGTCCTTCACTTCTGTTGGATTAGAAGTGAATGTGTTTGGAATGTGGTCTACAGAGAATAGAAACAAATCCATGTAAACAATTTTGAGAAGAATGGGAGCTAAAAATCCTATTGTTACTAGGATCTCACTCATGAATTACTAGATAGTATTTACTGGCAAGAAGGAGAATGTTGAAGGACTCAACTAAAGGAGTACAGCAATTGTAGTAACTGACAAATCCTCTCTTTGCAAGCTACTGACTGGGCACACCTTTGCTAAGTTTCAGAATATTGGTCTTCTGGGTTTTTGCTTTTTAAAAGAGGTGTGGGAGCACAATGGAAACAACCATCAGTTTTTGAGCTAGGGAAAATTGGAAATCCTTTCGTATTTTTAAAGGATCATTGCTGCCCTAGATAAATAAACTCAATTCTCCATCTTTATTTTATAGTCTTAATGAATTCAAGGAAGGGAGCATAGCATATCTGTGGCAAACTGTTTTCCACTCAAATCCTGAGTTATTGCTGCATGCTTTAATTTCTTCCCTTTCAGCATCTGAGAACCTTAAAGCCAACATCTGCAATCTTTTTTTTGGATATTTATACTTTTAGATATATAGTACCTTTAAGTAGCAGTATGGGACAAGGCTTTTAAATGTTTTGTCTAATGTTCTATTGTCACCTTTTATGCATTTATCACTTCTAAATCTAACTTTGCACAAGTAACCCATGTAAAAAAAAATGTACATTTTTCAAAAGTTGTAAATAAAAATAACCTTAAAATTTCATAGTCAAGGTATAATTTTATTTTAGCTCTGTAGAAACTTTTTGTATTGGTTTCTTACTGGGATCTCATATGTGCTTATTTCGCCCCCTTAAACATTAAGGTAAAAGCAAAAATACTCATTCTGGGAGTGGAAAAACCAAGACATACTTTTGGAGAGAACCTTTTTTTTTCTTTTCAGTCCTAAATGGTGATGCTTTTTAAACATTTTAACAGAATATAAAAGTATAAATAAAACAAAGTTACCTCAGTATGCATTATAGTAAATTAAGGGAATGAAGTTATGAGGAGGGGAGAGGAGGAGGGAATGAACTAACTTGGGTATTTATCAGCACCCTCAGAGACCAAGATCTAACTTGTTGATCCTGACATTCCACCTCTTTAAAAGCCCTAGCTCAAAAACAACCAACCAAATTATTAGATGGCATTTTAAATCCTGTGTAAAGTTTGGGAGTACAGGTATCCTCAATCATTTTGATTAAACAAAACTGCTTTTTTTCTGAGGAGCAACTCGTCTCATTTTAAAGAGGCAAGGACAATGACTTTGTAAAAACGATCACCTGGGTGGGCGCAGTGGCTCACACCTGTAATCCCAGCACTTTGGGAGGCTGAGGTGGGTGGATCACCTGAGGTCAGGAGTTCGAGACCTGCCTGGCTAACATGGTGAAACCCCATCTACTAAAAATAAAAAAATTAGCCAGGAATGGTGGTGCATGCCTGTAATCCTAGCTACTAGGGAGGCTGGGGCAGGAGGATCGCTCGAACCTGGGAGGCAGAGGTTGCAGCGAGCCGAGATCATGCCATTGCACTCCAACCTGGGCAACACAGCAAGACCCTGTCTCAAACAAACAAAAAAACAATGATCACCTCTTGGTACTTGTTTGGTTGTGTGGATGGGGCTAAATGAAGTCCTTATGACACATGTATCCCATTCATCCCTTAAGACATGGTACTTGAAGCCTCAGTATGGGGGAGTACAATCTGCACTAATGACCACATTACTTGGATTATTTCACCTAGGAGCAATGTCCTTACATTTGCTTAATATTTTCCCCCAAGTCCATTTCTGCTTCAAAGTAGAACCACATTAAATTTCTCCATTTGGTGGATTTGTTTTACATTAAGTTTTTCATCCTGCCACATGGCTGAGTGCCTTATATATTGACACTGTTAATCATACCTGAGAAAATTTAAGGCGAGACTCAGAACGGTCAGGTTTAATAACTTTCTTCTTTTGTACACCTAAGAAACACTATTCCCAATCTCTTTCATGGGATAATCTGTTTAAAACCTTACAACAGAGATAACAAGCTGACCTCCCAAAACAACATGTGCGTGATCAAAGGCACCACAAACCATTCATTTGAACATTTTATGCTAATTGCCTCTTTCTACCTTTAACATTTTTAATAAACACCACAATACAATACAGGCTATCTGCACGTATCGATAACAAAGTTAACAAAAACAAATGTGCAAAGTCCCTTTTTCAAATAGCAGTCAGGTTTGAACTTTTCAATTCTGCACCAGCTGATGTGGGGAAGGAGGTATGATGCGGAACCAAAGCTGCAATTAGAATCCTTTATTTAGGACCCATCTCCAGCTTCAGGGGTTACTCATAGCAAAGAGAATGCATTGTATACTACTAAAAAAGAATCCCAACAAAATGCATATTTCCATTCATTTTGCAATCAAAGGGGAGGAAAAAATCCAAAAAGTACATCTATGAGACTCAATACTAGATATAAAATGGAAAGCACAGTTCCTCAGTATAAGAAACATTTAAGTAATCCAAATAAAATTTGAAACTGCTTATGTACCTGTGCAGATTTTATAGGAAGGTTACTGGGTTAAGAATGACTACATTTCAAAGAAAGGGAAAATACAGGAACCAACTGAAAGGGGACAAAATGGAACAAGAGTGAGCTTGTCAGCAGCTCATTCATGCCAACGCCATTCTCAACATTATTTTATCCTCAAGCAAGTTAGGTGATTTTGCTCTAATTCTGTATCAGTATCACAGATCCTAACAAGTTAGGCAATCTGGCCCTTCAAATCCAGTCACCAAATTTGTATCTACTTGGCACAATTATTTAGGAGCCTTCCTAACTCTAACTACCTTAATATTCTGTTCTGTTGGACTCACCTAGACAAACCAGATTCACATTTAACATTTGCTTACCTTTCCCCACCTTAAAATCATTTGGGGAAGAAGAAAGAAATGTAAAGAATCAGTCAAGTTGTCATATCCCTTAATCCCCAAAGGCACTCTTACTCAGAAAACTGGAGACAGGTTTTTTTTAACTCACAAAGTCAACTATAGCTTCTCAAGATTGGCATGAACCTTGTAAGTTTAAAAAGAAACCTGTAGGCTGGGTGTGGTGGCTTATGCCTGTAATCCCAGCACTTTGGGAGACTGAGGAGGGTACACTGCTTAAGTCCAGGAGCTTGAGACCAGGCTGGTCTGTCTGGCAGAGACCAGAATCCCATCTCTACTAAAAATACAAAAAATTAGATGGGCCAGGTGGTGCACACCTGTAGTGCCAGCTACTCGGGAGTCGGAGGTTGCAGTGAGCTGAGATTGTGCCAGTGCACTCCAGCCTGGGTAACCAGAGTGAGACCCTGTCCCAAAAAAAAAAAGAAAAAAAAAAAATTGTGGGAGCCACAGTGGCTCAGGCCAGTTGTCCTGGCACTTGAGGAGTTGAGGCTACACGTTTGAGGCCAGCCTAGGCAACATAAGAACCTCTCATTCATTAAAAAAAAAAAAAAACTGTAATCATATAAAATCTATAAATATTTTGCTTAGTTCTTTTTGCCCATGTTAATATGAAGTGCCAAAATAAAATAGACACATTTCTCTTCCTACCAACATTAGGAAAGGCTATGCACTGTAGGAAGATGGTTAATGGAAAGCAATGACCACACTGGTTAGTCACCAAAAATGATTAACAGTTACAGAGATCCAGGTGTAAAAGCTAAGAATCTCTTTATATTTTAAAAACAATTTAACTACAGTGGGAAGCTGCTTAATGTAAAATATAAAAAACAGGGCCAGGCATGGTGGCTCATGCCTATAATCCCAGCACTTTGGGAGGCCAAGGTGGGCGTATCACCTGAGGTCAGGAGTTCAAGACCAGCCTGGCCAACATGGTGAAATCCCCATCTCTACTAAAAATGCAAAAACTAGCCAAGTATAGTAGTGAGTGCCTATAATCCCAGCTGCTTGGGAGGCTGACGCTGGAGAATTGCTTGAACCCCAGAGGTGGAGGCTGCAGTGAGCCAAGACTACACCATTGCACTCCAATCTGGGCAACAACAGCAAAACTCCATGTCGAAAAACAAAAAACAACTAGGGGAAAGGAAATTACTATTTCTTGTTGGCCAATTACATGTCAAGCATGGTGCTAAATATTTTCAGGCATCGTAAACCACCTAATTGTCCCAAACATCATTTCATTAGAGGTGTTTAATGATCAATGGTAATATTCACCTGTGCTGTTATGAGGTTATACTTGATTTATCTGAGATACAAAATCACATAAAAGGCAGCAGCCTAAGATTTGGTTGAAGCGAGCGTGTTGGTCCACAGGAAAAAAGTGATAGTTGACTGATTCCTATCTGTTAAATCAGTACCTTCATCCACACGTGCTCTGGGTGTTGAAATATTCTGCGCAAACACCACTTCCCTTCTCCAAAGACCCAGTGTTGCTACAAGGCTGCTGCCCGGAAATGAGCACGCCACCATTCTCAACTTTGGCTCTTTTTTATTCAGGAAGTATACACTAATTCTTTTTATACATTTTTTTACATTCCAGAAATAAGCGAAAATAGCAGTTTTAAATATGTTACAAAGTTGGCTTTTCAGGCTTAATAAGCTTTTTGAGAGAGGGACCAGCCAACTGACCTTTGCATCAAAGCACCAATGTGTCTTCAGTCTTTTACCAAGCTCTACCACAGCTGTGGCTGCCTTGGATGTCCTGCACATCCAAACCGTGTGAAAGCTATAATGGAGAGTTGCTGTGAGTCTCTCTGCAAGGCACCAAGAACAAACAGTTCAAGCTTCCTTTCTTCAGATTGAACCAAAGTTTTTGAAACTTTCAACTGCTCTCTCAAGTAGTGCTCTCTCAGCGTGAAGACTAGATTTTGTTAAAACCCATATATCACAAGATACAGTAAATCACTTCCAATATTCTGGAAATCACATGGTAGAAGTTATAAATAAATGAACACTAAAATTACTTTAAGAAAGTTTTACATCATTTAGTTGGTAAGGACATTTACATGTACAGCACAATTTAATGTTAAACATTCTATAACTGGCTTCACACAAAGATGAAAATAGATTAATACAAAATGATCTGACATTTTCAGTAAATCTGGAATTAAGATATTGTAGTCAATATCAACTTTACATATTGTTGCAGATTGCTGTGCTATGCCCTTTAAAATGAGGATTTCTTTCTCGGGGTAAAATTCCATTTGGATATGTGTTCTTGCTTGTCAAACTGCTAAAATCTGAGGGACACAGCAATATCAAAGACACAAACAGTAACTGCACAATATCTGCTGGATTAAGCTAATACAAGTGGACAGAATTAATTCTTTAGGTTCCAATATTTAATAAACCACTATATGAAATGAACAAGGTGAGACATCTTAAGATGAATATACTCTGCAACCAGGACATGTAGCATTTTTTAAATTCAAAAATCTGCCTCATTAGGCATTTACAAAATAAATTAGGAAGATCTCAATTTGCTTGAGGCATTGGAAGATCTCAATTGGCTTGAGGCATAGGAAGATCTCAATTTGCCTGAGGCATAACAAGCTCGTAATGGCCCACTTGGCCTTCCTGTTTGAGCTGATCTAGTAGGTCTTCCTTCCGTCTTTTTCTACCTACCACCAGGTACCTATCATGGCCCACCCCATGAGACTTACTCTTAAGACCATACTTCTGGGCAATCTGATGTATTTGCTTCCGTTCGTCATTAGTCAGCTCTCTAGAAAAAGTCAAATCTGTGTGGCTCTCAGAGCGGGCGTAGTTTCTGATGATCTGTTCAATATCTCTCTTGGCAATTTTATTCACCCTCTCTACATCCAGACCAAGCCCCTCCCGCTTATGCTGCTCTTTGACTGAGATAGGCTCCCGTATGCCCTCACCAGATTTACCTAAACCACCACCAGTCCAACCCATCTTTCTCAGCAGCTGATTGCCGATGTTATCTTCTCTGATTTGCTGTTTATAAGCCTCCTCTGCTGAGCGGCCCTGAATTTCATTTCTTGAAATCACATCTTCAACAGTTCCTTTCTTCAAGTTGTTAATGACAGTTGGCTGGGTCTTTTTGAGGGTTTTCACAGCTTCCCCAGCAGCTTCATATTTGACAGTTTTCTTCACCCCAACTGCTTCTGCAATTACTTCGCTCTCTAGAATCACTTTGCATTTCCAGCGGAGGCCTGCCATCCTTTCATAGACATACTCAACTGTCATTCGGTTAAACTGAGCTGTGTCGTTCAGTGTGCACACGGGATTGGAAGAATTCTCGTAAACCACAAGATCCTTTATATCTTTCTTCTTTCCAGATCCTCTGGGTGAAGAGCCTGTATGGCATTGTGAACTTTTGACAGATGGGTAAGTGGGCTGCGTTTTTTGAAGAATTTTCAAAGCCTCGTCGGCAGCTGCATGTTTACTTGTTTTCTTGGTTCCATAACCTTCAGCTAAGCAGTGATCTTGTAAAAACACTCGACAACGCCATGTGCGATTTGGCATCATCTCATATTTGTATTCAACTGACATCTTGTTGAATGAGGCAGAATTGTTAAGGATACCAATTGCGTCATTTGCATTTTCTGTAATGACAAAATTGGTCCAGTGTTTGGCGGAAGCATTAAAAATTGGCTGCCCGGAAGCATCTTTACCCAGCACCACCAGGTCCTCTGGTGGTTTCAGAGCTGGAGGAAATTCATAGGAGGGCACGCCAATCTGACACACCACGAGGTCCTCTCCAAACGTATGCTTAAATTTCCGCCGGACAACTCTAACTTCAATACGTTTCTGCAAGAGTTTTACAGCTAGCTCAGTAGCTCGATCCCTGGACCCATTCTTGCTGCCAGCATAACCTGTAGTTAAGTAGATATTTTGGCATCTAACTTCACAAGCATAGCCATCAGTTAGAAGTTTTTTATTTTTGGGGATGTCGGCAGGAGGAATTTCCTTTAAAGGAGCATATATATACTCAGGATTTGTCTTACATGCCTGAATACAACGAGTTAACATGTATGTGTAATTAATTTTATCAGATCCAGAAGTCATCTCTGGATTAGAAAGGTTCTTCCAGATAGTCGCTGTTAATTTTTCAATAAAATACTGCTTCTCAGCTACCACGGACTCGGGAAATGTCTGTGATGGTGAAGGCTCAGGAGTTGACTGAGAGTTTGCCTGCTGTGATGTGCTGCTTGGGGCGGGGTTCCCACTGTCAAAATACATGTTGGCTGTTACAGGCTGGTCTTTTGTGAAAATGAATCCTGATGAATCACAATACTGAGAATTCCCATCTTGTATACTGAAAGAGTCTTGAGTATAATCTTGGTAGATGTCTCTTGGCATGCTGGCAAAATGTGTTTGTTCATTTACCTCTTTTGTTTGAGGGCCATAAGGATCTTCCTGTCTTTCATCTTTTGAACTACTAGCTACAAAATGTACAGGCTCAAAACGAGGTCTCGCATGGAATTTGGAACCGGCTTGCTTTTTAGGAGGATTTTGACCTATAGAATGAGTGAAATTTACAATTCATTAAAATGGGAATATTTCAAAAGAACCAAGCAGGAAAATAGTACCAACCATATTATTTGCAAGCTGCATTGTTGGTACAAGATACTTCCCATTACAAAAACTTCATGTCATTTGGGCAAAGGGACTCAATTATCAATCTAAGATTCCAGCATAAGGAGGGATGCTCCCTATCTTTCCACATGTAAGGGAAGACCTTTGATAGAAAATATACCATTGAGTCAAGTATGCAGGTCACCACCACACATGACTGGTAGATGCTTTTGCATCAAATGAGCTAAAGCACAGGTGAAATACACTCTTCACCTTGTGCTGGAAGGTGAAGTGGACTGGAAGATTGTTCCAGTACAATCTCATACCACCCATGCTGAAAAGCTCACTTAAGGACTACAAATGGAACAGATGGCTCTAATGCAAGAGAGATGATGACCAGAGGCACTTACAAAGCCTTTCTCTTTTGTATCAGAAGTGAGTGACTCTGTGATGGTGCTTTACATAGTTGTGACTAAAACTCAGAGAAAAAGAATTATCAAAAGATTCTAAAGGTTTTCAACTTCAAAACCTCAGTTCTGACCCATTCATCACAAAAGGGTGTTTGCTCTATTTTCTTTCTAGAACAACAGCTGGAAACTAATGATTTAGCGGAGATGCCAAATTTAAAGCTATGGAAGAACTTGGATGAGGCTATACCAGACACTAGAGCTTCTTTCCTATAACACTGCTCAGTAGAAAGCTCATCCATCCTGGACCCATCCAAGAAGATTTAGTGACTTAGATGCTCAAGTGATCACGAGATAAGATTCTAGTTAGAGGGAGGTTCTATGGCATAAACTTCAAGGATTGTATGATTTCAGTATTCTTAGTTTCAATTCTATTAGCATCCTCAAAAAAGTGTATATAACTAAAAGCTAAAACTCTTTTACATGTGTGTAAGAACTAATGTTATCAATGTTGTTTGAAATAATATACCACACTCATATCATTTTTAAAAGCCATGTTGTTTCTTGAAATCCCACCTTTCAGAAACAAGTATACTCACCATCACATGTTGAGAGGTGGCGTTTTTGACCTTTGGAAGACTTGGGCAGCATCAGATCATATGAAGGCATCTCCCCGATATCAATACCTTCAGCCATTTGGAGAATTTTTTCCATCAAGCGTGGGCTGTACCTATTTAAGTTAATATAATGTACAGTTAAAACAGGTAGGGGTATCTTTTTAAAAAATCTCCTAAATAAGCCAGTCTTATAATTGCTCCCACAAGACTTTATCAACAGGGTATTTTGGCTATAAAACCAAATATAAAATATTTACCTATCAAATGAATAATTATGTTACTAATCAGGAATCAAGATTTTTCAGCATAAGACATACAAACTCAAGAAATTTTAGCAAAAATGTCTTTCATTTGAATTGAAAATATCAGTTTAAATTCATGATTTGTTTTGATTGTGGTCTCTATCATTTCTCGTGAAATAGAATGAAGGTCCCTTAGAGAAATGGTTGATTCTAAGCGTGTGGCAGGAAGTGTCTAAGGTGAGTCTGAAAAATCTTGTACCTAAAAACAAGGAAACTGTCAAAGATCAAAGGAGTTGTGTCAAATGGACTCAGATGCCAATCCGAATAGACTCCTACTGGCAAAGTGAGCCAACTCAAGTATCAATAACAACAATTATGGCAATGGATTGAATCAAACATGCTGAAAATCCATTAGTTTATAATGATACTTAGAAATTATTATTGGTCACCGTTGGAGGATGAAAGGAGCCATGTCATTATTCTGCAAACAGGTATATATGAAAGGAAGAAAGCAAACATTTATCCTGTATTTTCCTGTGAAAAATGTACTTCAGAGCAACCACAGAGCTGATTAGGAGAATGTCTTTTGGAGAAGCATTCCAGCTAATAAATGAAGGAATCATGAACTACTACTATTCTGTAACCCATAATAAAATAAAAAACCATCATCAGACCAGGCATGGTGGCGCACGCCTGTAATCTCAGCACTTTGGGAGGCCGAGGCGGGTGATCACTTGAGGTCAGGAGTTCAAGACTGGCCAACATGGTGAAACCCCATCTCTACTAAAAATACAAAAATTATGCAGGCGTGGTGGTGGGCACCTGTAATACCAGCTACTTAGGAGGCTAAAGTAGGAGAATTGCTTGAACTTGGGAGGTGGAGGCTGCAGTGAGCTGAGATCACACCACTGCATTCCAGCCTGGGTAACAGAGTGGGACATCCTCTCAAAAAAAAAAAAAAAAAAAAAAAAAAAAGATTATCAATGGCTGCTAAACCTATTAGGTGAAAAGCTAATGGTGGAGAGCTGACAATCAGACCCATGCAAATATTTTCAACTGATTACTGACAAAAGTGCCAAGGTAATTCAACAGAGGAAGGATATCTACAATCTAAAATAAACCTCACACCTTACACAAAACTAACTCAAAATGCATCATAAACCTAAATGTAAAACTATAAAACATTTATTAAAAAAAAAAAAAAAAAAAGAAAATCTGCAGGATCTAGGGCTAGGCAAACAGTTCTTAGGCTTGACACCAAAAGCATGATCCATAAAGAAACTGGTGATAAAGATGGACCGCATTAAAATTAAAAAGTTTTGGCTGGACACGGTGGCTCACTCCTGTAATCCCAGCACCTCGGGAGGCCAAGGTGGGTAGACCACTTGAGGACAGGAGTGCGAGACCAGCCTGGCCAACATGGCAAAACCCCATCTCTACAAAAATAGAAAAAAAATTAGCTGGGCGTGGTGGTACACACCTGTAGTCCAAGCTACTTGGGAGGTTGAGGCAGGAGAATTGTTCGAACCCAGGAGGCGGAGGCTGCAGTGAGCTGACATTGTGCCACTGTACTCCAGTCTGGGTGAGAGTGCAAGATTTCATCTCAAAAAAAAAAAAAAAAAAAAAAAAAACGTAAAAAGTTTTGCTATTTAAACACTGTGAAGAGGACGAAAAGTCAAGCTGCAGACTGGGAGAAAATATTTGTAAACCATACGCTTGACAAGTCTAGTATGTGAAACTGAATAGAAAAAAAAATCAAATTAAAAAATGAAAAAAAGACATGAACAAAATATTTCACCAAAGAGCATAGACAACAGATTGCAAATAAGCACATGAAACAATGTTCATCACTAGCCACCAGAGAAATGCAATTTAAAACCACAATGAGGTATCACTATACACCTATTAGAATGGTCAAAATAAAAAATAGTGACAATACCAAATGCTGACAAAAATGAGGAGAAACTGGATCACTCAGACATTGCTGGTGGGAATGGTATGGTCACTGGAGAAAGTTTGTTAGTTTCTTATAAAACCAAACATCAGGCCGGGCGCGGTAGCTCACGCCTGTTATCCCAGAACTTTGGGAGGCCAAGGCAGGCGGATCACCTGAGGTCGGGAGTTCAAGGCCAGCCTGACCAACATGGAGAAACTCCATCTCTACTAAAAATACAAAATTAGCCGGGTGTGGTGGTGCATGCCTGTAATCCCAGCTTCTTGGGAGGCTGAGGCAGGAGAATTGCTTTAACCCGGGAGGCAGAGGTTGTGATGAGCCGAGATGGTGCTATTGCACTCTAGCTGGGACAACAAGAGCAAAACTCTGTCTCAAAAACTAAACAAACATACAAAAAAACAAACATCAGTTACCATTTGATCTGGCAAGTGCAATCACACTCTTGGACATTTATTCCAGAGAAATGAGAACTTTTGTTCACACAAAAACCTGTACATGAATGTTCATAGCAGCTTTATTTGTAACAGCCCAAAACTACAATCAGCCCAGACGTCCTTCAACAGGTGAATTATTAGATTCTGGTTCATATACAATATGAAACACTACTTGGGACAAAAAGGAACAAACTTTTTTCTTTCTTTGATAAAGAGTCTCGCTCTGTTGCCCAGGCTGGAGTGCAGTGATTCGATCTCGGTTTCCTGCAACTTCTGCCTCCTGGATTCAAGTGATTCTCCTGCCTCAGTCTCCTGAGTAGCTGGGACTATAGGCATGCACCACCATGCAGGGCTAATTTTTGTATTTTAAGTACTACAGGGTCTCATCATGTTGGCCAGGCTGGTGTCAAACTCCTGATCTCAGGTGATCTGCCCGCCTCAGCCTCACAAAGTGCTGGGATTACAAGTATGAGCCACCGCACCCGGCCATCTCTTTGTATTATTTCTTACAATTGCATGTGAATCTATAATTATCTCAAGAAAATTTTCAGTTAAAAAAGTTGATGGAGGACTTTATCATCTTATTATCACTAAAAGTGGGACAACCAAACATGTATCCCCTGATGTGATACAATAGGATATACAGGGCACTATCTAGAAAGCATTACGGCTCTCCGAAGAATTGAACCTGAACCTAATCAAGTTCCTGACTCCCAGAAACACGTGCACCACCGCAAGAATGGAACCACCCAACTCCAGAATGAGGGAACAGTATGTGACAGCCCGGTTTCCTCATCAAATAAATACTGTAGAATGAAAATAGGAAGAGGGAATGGTTACAGGTTAAAGGAGACTGATCAATCAAATACATTGTATACTTTGTATCATGAATGAACCAAATGATCTGTAAAAAGACATTTGAGACACATGAAGAAAACTGAACATGAAATAGGTATTGGGTGATTTTTAAGAAATTACTGTTAATTGGACGGGTATGGTGGCTCATGCCTGTAATCCCAGCACTTTGGGAGGCTGACGCAGGCGGATCACCTGAGGTCGGGAGTTCGAGACCAGCCTGACCAACATGGAGAAACCCCATCTCTACTAAAAATACAAAATTAGCCAGGCGTGGTGGCGCATGCCTGTAATCCCAGCTACTCACGAGGCCGAGGCTGGAGAATTGCTTGAACCTGGGAGGCCGAGGTTGCAGTGAGCCGATATTGTGCCATTGCACTCCAGCCTGGGCAACAAGAGCAAAAGTCCGTCTCAAAACAAAAACACAAAACAAACAAAAGACATTACCGTTAATTTGTTTAATATGAATAATGGTATGGTGACTATTTTTAAAAATTCTTATCTGATACAGATGTATACTGACAAATGCACAGGTGAAATGATGTCAGGATTTTAAAAAATATACTCCGTACTATCCCCACAAAAAGCTAGGGCAGAATAGATGAAGGAAGAAGGGTAGCACAGCAGACTATTGATGACTGCTGAGTGATGGGTACATGGGGTCCATTAAACTCTTTTCTACTTTGGTGTATTTGAAATTTTAAGACAAAGCTTTAAAATATACAATTTTAAAAATGGCTCCTGGCTGGGCACGGTGGTTCATGCCTGTAATCCCAACACTTTGAGAAGTGGAGGTGGGCAGATCACTTGAAGCCAGGAGTTCAAGACCAGCCTGGGCAACATGGCATAACACCATCATTACAAAAACAAACAAACAAACAACTTAGCCAAGCATGGTCACCCATGCCTGTGGTCCCAGCTACTTGAGAGGCTAAGGTGGGAGGATCACTTCAGCTGGGAAGGTCAAGGCTGCAGTGAGCTGTGATCGCACCACTGCAGTGTGGGTCACAGAGTGAGACCCTGTCTCTTCTTTTTTTTTTTTTTTTTTTTTTTGAGTAGGAGTCTTGCTCTGTCTCCCAGGCTGGAGTGCAGTGGCCTGATATCAGCTCACTGCAACCTCCACCTCCTGGGTTCAAGCAAATTCTCCTGCCTCAGCCTCCCGGGTAGCTAGGATTATAGACATGTTCCACCACGCCCAACTAATTTTTGTATTTTTAGTAGAGGCAGGGTTTCTCCATGTTGGCCAGGCTGGTCTTGAACTCTTGATCTCAGGTAATCCGCCTGCTTTGGCCTCCCAAAGTGCTAGGATTACAGGCATGAGCCACCAAGCCTGGCCGAGATCCTCTTTCTTTAAAAAAAAAAAAAAAAAAAAAAAAAAAAAAGAAAAATAAAGGCTCCTTATGAAGCAGATTGGCTAGTTGATAGAATAACATTTTACTGCAGAGAAACAGGAACATGAGCTCAGGTATAGTGTCTGTTATCACAGTTATCTGCTCTCCCTTCCTATCTTCAGAGCCTTCCCAGCCTAGGTCCAAAAAAGGGATTCCTGGTAGCATTTGGGAAGAAAGTACTGAAAATGAGTAACTATCACGCCTTTATAGGAGTCGGTTCAGAACTAGAAAGAGGGTAACATTTTCCATTTTCAGTAAAACAAGTTCCACATCCATCATGTCTTGTTTAAAACAAAGCAGAAGTCGAAGCACGGTGGCCTCCCTGACAGATTGCTGGAAGCTGGCTCAGTTGTATCCTGCACTTCCTATTGACAACTGCTGCTGCTAAAGCTAGCACAAATATTTAAATACCAAGACTAACTTTATTTTCATTTACTCTTATCTGAACACCAGAAAGCACAGTCTAAAACACAATATGGCCGGGCACAGTGGCTCACACCTGTAATCCCGGCACTTTGGGAGGCTGAGACGGGCAGATCACCTCAGGTCAGAAGTTCAAGACCAGTTTGGCCAACATGGTGGAACCCCGTCTCTACTCAAAATACAAAAATTAGCCGGGCATGGTGGTGGGCGCCTGTAATCCTAGCTACTTGGGAGGCCAAGGCAGGAGAATCGCGCGAACCCAGGAGGCAGAGGTTGCAGTAAGCCAAAATCGCACCATTGCACTCCAGGCTGGATGACAAGGGTGAGACTCCATCTCAAATAACAATAATAACAACAACAACAACAAAATTTTAAAAAACCATACATTCTACATATCACTTCCGTTCAAATTTGGGAGTCTAATTTCCAAAGTATGAGATAAAGAGTAGGAAAATGAGATGAGTCTACAAATCTTAAACTGGTAATCCCACACCTGTTGTCAAAAGTGGCCATACAACCAGGCAACTCACCCTGAATTCCAGTCAACTTTCTCTAGACCTTCAGTTAGAGCCTGATTCCAAGTACAGTGTACAACCGCAAATGGCATATATGTCTTATGGTATGATGCAGTTAGGGCTCATTCATGCTCACTTTTCTCAGGTTTCTCCCAGCATCAGTAATTATTCTAGCTACTTACTATACTCTATTCATCACATGTGCCACAAAATTCAACTTTACCCATAGGCCATAAAAATAAGTCTTTGTGGTCAGGTGCAGTGGCTCACACCTGTAATCCTACCACTTTGGGATGCCAAGGTGGGTGGATCACAAGGTCAGGAGGTCGAGACCATCCTGGCCAACATGGTGAAACCCCATCTCTACTAAAAATACAAAAATTAGCTGGTCGTGGTGGCGTGTGCTTATAATCCCAGCTACTTGGGAGGTTGAGGTATAATGCTGGAACCCAGGAAGCAGAGGTTGCAGTGAGCCAAGATCATGCCACTGCATTCCAGCCTAGCGACAGAGACTCCGTCTCAAAAAAAAAAAAAAAAAAAAAAAAAAAAAAAAAAAAGTCTTTGTGTAGGTTGCTGACACAGTTCTACGTCCTTTGCTAGAATGTCATAATACTGAAGAAGACCAAACAGTCTGAACAATAATGAAAAAGACCATATGGTACCTAACAAACATTTGACTATTCAAAGAACAATGTAAATACAAATCTAGAATGTTGAATAAGACAAGGATTCTACAATTATTCAGAGTAGCTATCCAAAGATAAAGAAGTGGTAAAAATGTGTACTTTACACATTTAAAGTAAACCAAGGCATTAAAGCTTTTACTACTCAGTTTTTCCATAGTCTGTTTTTTAATAGTGTGTTTAAAGTAATGCCTTTAACATAGGGAATTTTAGAAAATCCACCAAGAAAAGCACCTACATTCCCAACCACTGGCCGGGAGCAGTGGCTCATGCCTGTAATCCTAACACTTTGAGAAACCAAGGTAAGAGGATCACGTCAGCCCAGGAGTTCGAGACCAGCCTGGGCAACATGGCAAGACCCCGTCTCTACCAAAACAAAACAAAACAAAACAAAAGCTGGGCACTGTGGCATATGCCTGCAATCCCAGCTACTGGAATCACTTGAGCCCAGGAGGTTGAGGCTACAGTGAGCTGTGATCACACCACTGTACACCCGCCTGGGTGACTGAGTGAGAATCTATCTCAAAAATAATAACTCCAACCAGTGACAACTTCATCAACATGTTGCGGTTTATTTTTTATTCCTTTTTCTGTCTTTCCCATAATTCCCCATCACTATGAGGGCATCTATGTTGATTTGAAATCTGGTGGGGTTTGTTTTTAATTTACTGTATCATAAGCCTTTTCTCCACATCATCACCACATGACTTTTAATGGCTATACAGTATTCATATTATTGAATAAAATGTAAGATATCATTAAGGCAAATCTAATATAGTAATTTTTTAAGATGCATGTGTACTATATATTTTAGTCTGCTAAATTACCCTTTAGATTACAAACGCTTAAAAAGAAAACCACACCAGGTGTGGTGGCTCACGCCTGTAATCCCAGCACTTCGGGAGGCCAAGGTGAGCGGATGACCTGAGGCTAGGAGTTCAAGATCAGCCTAGCCAACATGCTAAAACCCCCTCTCTACTAAAAAAAAAAAGTACAAAAATTAGCTAGTCATGGTGGCGCGTGCTTGTAATCCCAGCTACTCAGGAGGCTGAGGTAGGGCAGGAGAATCGCCTGAACCCAGGAGGCAGAGGTTACAGTGAGTCAAGATCACGTGGCTGCACTCCAGCCTGGGTGACAGAGCAAGACTGTCTCAAAAGAAAAAGAAAAAAAAAAAAAATTCTTTGAAGTCTTATGGGTCTCAAAAGTAGCTGATACTATACCAAACTTTTGGAAACCAGGATGTGACTCAACTGTCCCACTAGCACATAAAAAGATGATTCTAATGAACAAAACCCATCTGTCTTCTTAAGTTTTACATCTCTGGACACAAAACAGGTACATATATATGCATACCTATGAATAACATAAGCCACTATAATATACAATGGCAGCTGAAATTTAACAAATATTCAGTAACAGATGCTTAAAAACTTTTTTTTTTTTTTGAGATGGACTCTCGCTCTATTGCCCAAGCTGAAGTGCAGTGGCATAATCTCAGCTCACTGCAATCCCTGTCTCCTAGGTTCAAGAGATTCTCCCGCCTCAGCCTCCCGAGTAGCTGGGACTACAAGCACTTGCCACCATGCCCAGTAGAGACAGAGTTTCACCATGTTGGCCAGGCTTGTCTCAAACTCCTGACCTCAAGTGATCTACTCGCCTTGGCCTCCCAAAGTGCTGGGATTACAGGCATAGGCCACCACACCAGCCTTAAAACTTTAAAAAAATATATTAAACTGTTCTAAGTTCAAATAAAAAAGCTAAGATTTGAAAATTAAGCAAAGATTAAGGTTTCCAAGTATAAAATTGTTTATTCAAAACTATTCATAAGGAAAACTAATTTAAAAAAACAACAACTATTCATGAGATTTGGGCCGGAGCCGGGTGGAATGGCTCCCGCCTGTAATCCGAGCACTTTGGGGGGCCAAGGTGGGTGGATCACCTGAGGTCAGGACCAGCCTGGCCAACATGGTGAAACCCCATCTCTACTAAAAACACAAACAAAATTAGCTAGGTGTGTTGGTACATGCCTGTAATCCCAGCTACTCGGAAGGCGGAGGCAGGAGAATCACTTGAACCCAGGAGTGGAGGTTGCAGTGAGCCAAGATCCCGCCATTGCACTTCAGCCTGGGTGACAGAGCAAGGCTGTTTCAAAAGAAAAAAGAAAAGAAAAGGACTCAGGCCAGGCGCAGTGGCTCACTCGTATAATCCCAGCACTTTGGAGGCCAAGGTGAGTGGATCACTTGAGCTCAGGAGTTCGAGATTAGCCTGAGCCACACAGGGAGACTCTGTCTCTATTAAAAAACAATTAATAAGACTCCTGACATCATAAGTGAATAACATACACCCGGATTACTGATAAATCTTTAAAAAGCTCCCACACTCATTTCATTAGCTAGTGATTTATACACTTTCCCTACTATGTGCAGTTTTATAACATCTCAGCCAGCATCTACCTTCCAAATACCAGTCTTGTATCAACCAGGAAGAGACAAATAAGGAAGCAAAGCTAGTTTCATTTTAAGGTATAGTTTCTCTGTTAATTAATGTCTCATCAAAGGTGAATAGTAGGCCAGGATTCCCCTTCTAATTTTATTGATCAACAACCACTGGAAAACTAAATGCCCGAGTTAATCAAACTGATTTATTAAATATGGAGACACTATCTACAATTTTTAAGTAAACATGACAGTTCTTTAGGCATTCATATGTACAATTATTTAAGTGCTGTTGATGTAGTTGGTCAGAAAACTGAACTAATTTTTCACTAGCCACAAGACATATCTTAGAAACTGCTTGCCGAAAAAATTCTTGGTAAGCTGTTTACTTGTACAAAACAGACAAATGAAAAAATGAAGAGAAATAATTTCAGCCATTTGAGCTTTCTGGTTGTCTGAACAACGAGGGGGAAAAATGATTAAAAAACAAACTGGAAGACACTGTTATATTTTATCCGATAAGGCAGTGGTTCTGAGAGTGCTGCTCTCTGGATCAGCAACATCAGTATCACCTGGGAGCTTGTCAGGAAAAAAAAATTCTGAGGCACCACCTCAGACTTACTGAATCAGAAATCCTGGGGCTGGGACCCAGCAATCTGTGTTTTAACAAGCCTAACAGGTGATTTTGATGCGTATTAAAGTTTGAAAACCCCAGTTAGAGTCAAGAAGATATTCAAATTTGTTCTGTGGAAATTGCCACCACACCAAAAGCAATGAAATATTGTCTGTTTCCCTGCACATCTGAGTTCCTCCTGGCTTGGTCTTATGATGAATGAATTTTCGAAGATTTATTTGACCCAGGAGTTTATTTCAGCCCCAAGTAAAATGGAACACAAAACATTTTGCCAGAGGGAAAAAAGAGCAAGGAATTTCCTTTTTGCTATTGTTCACAACCTGTTCCAGGTGATATATCTTCAGCAACAAATCAACAATTTAAGGCCAGGTGCAATGACTCACTCCTATAATCGCAGCACTTTGGGAAGCCGAGGCGGGAGGATCAATCGAGCCCAGGGGTTCGAGAACAGCCTGGCCAACATGGCGAAACCCCGTCTCTACCAAAAATACAAAAATTAGCCTGTGGTGGCGCATACCTGCAATCCCAGCTACTCAGGAGGCTGAGACATGAGAACTGCTTGAACCTGGGAGGTGGAGTTTGCAGTGAGCTAAGATTATGCCACTGCATTCCAGCCTGAGCAACAACAAAAAAAATTAACAAGATTAACAACTGAAATTTAGAAAGAGCTATTTCACCACGTATTCTGCAATTCACTTGAGAGAAGAGTATTCTGTCACAGAAAACCAGAACTCTGCCAACATCTACATTAACATCAAGTATTGGAACACAAGTTTTACCCACCTGAAGATGAGAGGTAACATAAAGCCCATCTAAAATGGGAGACTGCACTTGGTCCCTAGCTTCCAAGATTCTTCATTGGCCCTTCCCTTTCTCCTATATGGAAGCTATCAGATACAATGCAAACATTAATTTTCAGTTAAGCTATTTGATAATGTAATGGCAATTCTTGTATTAACTAAACTGACTTAGCTACAATGTAACATAACTATAGCATACATATTATTCACAGATGCACCTGTGTGCACACACAACAGCCTGCAATGCTTGAGCCTTTAACACCAACTACTATTGGACTACTTTGTGTTTTTAATGCCCTGATTATGTACAAGGGTGTTGTTCTTGGAATTAAATCCTGAGATATAATTAAATCCTGAGATATAATGATATGGCTTATGTCAGTTACTTGCTTTCATTCATGATCCATCCTTCCCAAATATGGCAGCTGTGGCTCAGTGGAAAGAGCATTAGTCTGGGCATCAGAAGACCTGGATCCTAGCCCCAGCTGCGGGACCTTGGACACGTGACTTAACTTCTTGTCCTCCACCGATTTAGCAGTAAAAATGAGACACCACCTAATACCCAAAGGTGTTGTAGGAAATGAGATAATAAATATTTAAAATGTGTTGTACATCATAAAGCTGTATACATCCATTCACTCCACGCACATTTATTGCTATTATTTAGCAGGCAATCTTCTAGGCACTGAGGATAAAGGTGTAAACAAGAAAGCAAAATCCCTTTCCCCAAGGGAGCTTACATTCTGGTGGGAAGGTAAGATTTATTATTTAAAAAAAGGATGGTTACCCTCCTTACTCATTTAAGTTTTTGTTTTTATTTTATTTTGTGTTAAGGATTCAGATTTCTGACAGCCTTCTGTGATATTATGGAGACTTACGATTATAGGATAAAGGTAACTTTTGAACTCAAGAACAATATTGTTAGGCAAAGGTCAAGCAGATTTATCTGACTTGTTTAATAACTAAGGCTTCCTTGTAACCAGTTCCTCCCACAAAATAATCATTATCTCTGGAGAGAGAAATTATGCTAACCTAGAGAAGACAGAAAAATAAATTTCTGTGATGAGAGCAAAGTATATCACACTGGATGCCATGTTCAATCATTAAGAGCAGAAGTAGACAATCCTATTTTTCTACATCTGTTACAGTTACTCCTGGAACTGAATTGGCCAAAACTGACCTGATCATATTCCAGAATTTTTTATCATTCCTGATTTAAAAAAACTGACTATGATTGCAGGAATGTGAAAAGAAGTAGTCTCCCAGTCTATCAAAGGAATGACTAGTCCAGTAAAGGGCCAATTTAAAGATTCTGAAGGACAGAGGTCCAAGTAGCCTATTTGGAAAAAAAAAAAAAAAAAAAAAAAAAAAACTGCGTTGGAACCATACTGCAGTCTCCATTGAATGCAAAGAGCTTTAAAGAGGCCTGTTCAGAACGTCACCAGGTTCTAGGAAAGGGGGGGAAAAACAAACAGACACCCCCACCACCACCACTCTCTCTCACACACACACACACCCCGAAAACCTCACTCAGAGCCAAATGCTAATCCTTCTGATCCCATTTAGGGTAAAAAGAGGGCAATCCATTTTTACAGTAGATATATCCATTTCTTTGTTTGAGTCCAGATACATTATGCGCAAATCTACAAGCAAGGCTGACACTGCTGCGGATCAGAGAGCTGATACGTACCACCTCCCCAGGAGAAGACAGTAAGACCCTGCTAGGGAGCTGCAAGTAGAGGAGGGTATTTTATTTAAGGGGGATGGAAAAAGAGTGGTCAAGGAGGAGACTAGGATTAGAACAGTGGGGTCCCTTCGCCCTTCCCTCAAAACCCCGACTGTCGAATATATTCTCTGCGGATACCGCATCCTTGGAAGGCCCTACGCAGGTCCGAGATACTGCTATTCATCATTTCCCACGTCCTCTAATACCACCACCAACCACAACGACCACCTCTCAATAATTCTCTTCTAGGCGCTGCTTTATCTCCATCCCTGGTCCTGGAGAGGCCGCTCCTGCGATCTCTGCACCCTCCTAGCTGTTATGTCACACCGAGACACCACAGTCGGCCACCCCACCCCCAGGCCAATAGTGATCCCTCTAGTGCCCTCCAGCACCTCCAAATCTCCAGCCTCCAAGCTATCTTCTGCATCCCGCCCCCGTCCCTATCCCAACCACCATCATCGATCCCTCCACCGCCGTCCCTAACCCGATCTCCCATCACCGATTTCTTACTCCCGTCCCTAACGCGACCCCTACACCTTTCTCACCTGCAGCCCAGGAAGACGTGGTTGGTCCAGGCGGCGGAGAGCGCGAGGAGCTGGTCGAGGGCAGCCCCGGGATAGCTGTGCAGGTGCCGACAGATGAAGCTGCGCCGCAGAGCCCACTGCCAGTCACTTTCGTGGCTATAGCGCCACTGCTCCAGCACTGGCTCGGGCGGGGGCGGCGGGAGGGGCGGCAGCGGCGGCGGCGGGAGGGGGGGCAGCGGCGGCGGCGACAGGAAGTCGCCCCCCAACAGCAGACGTCCTCCAGCCATCTTCTCCGCCCCCAAGCAGGGACCCCAGGGACGAAGCCGACTACGGACCGCGAGCTAGGCAGCTAGCAAGCCGGCGGAAACAGGGGGCCGGTGGGAGGGACCGGGTGAGGAGGGGCTCGCCGAGGGGCGAAGATCAACTCTCGTGGGGACTGGAGTGTATGCGTGGGGGGCACCGTTAGGAGGAAATGAGGAGCACGAGCTCGCGTCCCGACACCGGGGTGCAAGCCCGCTGCACGCCTCCAACTCGTGGAGGAACAGAAGGGCTCCCGCTGCACTCAAGCGCGAGCCCGGGAGGCCTAGTCAGGCTCCGCACCTCCACGGATCCGCTGACCCACTCACTGCGCGGAGAGCGAAAAAAGACCCCAGCACGCTCTGCTCCCCTCCTCTAGGCTCTAGCCTACCTACCCGCGTGCCGCCCGGGGTTGTGAGGCCAGTGCGCTTGCGCCGCGGCTGTTCCCTAACTTCCGAATCCCGTCGCAGAATCTCGCGCGACGTACTTTTTTCCCTCCAGTGACGACTACGGGCCTTTGACGCACTACGGTGACTAGCAGAGGGCGGGGACTCCAGAAGGAACTTAGGAAGATTCTCTGAGGTTCGAGAATATGGTTAGAAGGTGCTCTCAGGTGAATGTTGGGAGCCGATGGATCGTCTGACGCTTTTCCTTGGATTTCTAAGCAGCACGACGGTGAGACCCTGTTCCTTGTAAGGGATTTAGGTCTGCCGTGGACTTTACATTCAAAACAAAACAAACTGTCAGCTCCCCGAGGTGCCTTTTCTTCAGAGTAGCTTGAAATGCTCTGTGCATCGTGCATCATTAGCTTTGTATAACAACTTACTGCGAAAACGTAGTAAAAATGAAACACTTTGCAAACAAAATCATCCACAGCGCCGCTTAAGTTAGCCACTTTTAAGTCCGTACGACATTCCAATTGCTGAAGAACACACAGTGTGTTTACACAGTTATGATCACGACTGCAAATAAGTCTCTATTTCATGTCTCAACTTAAGTGCAAAAAGATTACAAGATAAAAAGGGCCCAGATAAGAGTGTACTGTACGGCCGCAAGCCGTTGAATCACTGTAGCCAAAGGTATCACTCCACCCGGAGTCGTCTCCACTCAGTAACGTCATTCGCTATCTGCCAACCTGTGTCACGCAAGCAGTTTATCAATGAATGTCTGTCAGCGGGAATTTTCACAGCACCTACTGTGTGCTCAATACAGCAAGAATACAAAAAAAGAAGGAAAGCAAGTGGGATTTCTCTATTGTGCTGGAATTGACGACAGTCTTGGTCCCACCAGGAGCCGGACCATTGGATGAGGTGGCTTTGACCCGCTACCATCTTTAACTCTCTAATGACGTATTTCTAATTCTGTGACACTTTATGTGTGCGGGTGTATTAGACCAAGAGGAGCAGAAGATAACTGCACTTTTCATACTTCCATGATTTATTTCCATGTCTGTCTTTCTCTATGGTGGGCATTCATGTTTATTGGGGTAACAAACTGTTTTTTGTTTGTTTTTGTTTTTTAAGACGGAGTCTCCCCCTGTTACCCAGGCTGGAGTGCAATGGCCCGATGTCGGCTCACTGCAACCTCCGCCTCCCGGGTTCAAACGATTCTCCTGCCTCAGCCTCCCAAGTAGCTGGGATTACAAGTGTGTACCACACACCCAGCTAATTTTTGTATTTTTTTTTTTTTTTTTTAAGTAGAGACGAGGCTTCACCATGATGGCCAGGCTAGTCTCGAACTCCTGACCTTGTGGTCTTCCTGCCTCGGCCTCCCAAACTGCCGGGATTACAGGCGTGAGCCACCGCGCCTGGCCCAAACTGTTTTTAAAAAGTTCAAAAGGTGATACATGCTGTAAAGAAAATAAAACAGGCCGGGTGTGGTGGCTTACGTCTGTAATCCCAGTACTTTGGGAGGCCGAGGTGGGAGGATCACTTGAGGTCAGGAGTTTGATTCCAGCCTGGCCAACATGGTGAATCTCATCTCTATTAAAAAAAAAAAAAATGGCCTGGGTTGGTGGCACGTGGTTGTAGTCCCAGCTACTCCGGAGGCTGAGGCAGGAGAATTGCTTGAACCCCGGAGGTGGAGGTCACAGTGAGCTGAGATCGTGCCAGTACACTCCAGCCTGGACAATAGAGTGACACTCCATCTCAAAATTAATAATAATAATAAATAGGGGAGTGCAAAGGCAAATGAGGGGGAACACTAGATGGGGAGTCAGGTGACTTAAATTCTCATCTCATCATTGCCAACAACTATCTCTGCAGCCCTCGGCAAGTCACTTCACCTCTCTGGCCTTATTTTTCTCACTCATACAATCATGACTTGAATTTATAATCTCTAACCTTCCTTCTTAGTATTGTATTCTTTGATTTGCTGGTTCAGAGACTAACATTACCTCAATAAACATGAATGCCCATCATAAAGAAAGACAAACATGGAAATGAGGAATTCTGAAACTGAAAAGTGCTTTTATCTTCTGCTCTTCTCAGTCCAATACACCCCTACACCTAAGGTGTCATATGGTTAGAAATATGTCATGAGAGAGTTAAAGAGGGCACTGGGTCAAAGCTACCTCATCCAGTGGTCCTGCTGCTGGTGGGACATTTAGTTTTATATAGGGCTATTTCTCCGCACCAAGCTTGTAATCAACTCCAGGACAACAGAGAAAAACCACTTTCTTTCTTTCCTTTTTGTTTTCTTGATGTAATCCACTGGAATGTCAGTTATGTGAAAGCAGGGAACTTATCTGTCTTGCTGTTAGCACCTACACCTTGACCCTGTAGGCATTCAGAGATATTTGTTGAATTAAATGGGTAAATGAATGAAGCTCTTCCCTTTGTCCCAACCTAGCGAAAATCACTTCCTTGGAGCCTAATTTTAAGCTGATTTGTTATTTCATAATTAGATTTATTTCATCCCGCCATGGTTTGAGTGTGTCCCCTCCAAAATTGAAGTGCTGAAACTTAATGGATAATGTGATGGTATTAAATCATGGGTCCTTTAAGAGGTCATTAAGCCATGAGAGCTCCTCCCTCCGGAATAGGATTAAGGCCCTAATGAAAGAGGCTTTACACAGTGTTTGGTCACTTGCCCTTTGCCTTCTGCCATGTGAGGATATAACACTCCTCCCCGCTGGAGGATGCAGCAACAAGGTACCATCTTGGAAGCAGAGAGCCGTCCCCACCAGACAACTAAACTTGTTGGTGCCTTGATCTTGGACTTCTCAGGCTCCAGAACACTGAGAAATAAATTTATATTCTTTATAAGTTGCCCAGTCTCAGGTATCTTGTTATAGCAGCATAAATGGACTAAGACACAGCCTAAGTTGCCAACTTTCACCAAAATCAGCATTGTAATAAATATACATCTTTCCTAGAAAACAATCTGTGAAAATATAAACTACTTCCTCTTAGCCTGGACTTTCCCGTTATATACAAACAAATAATTGTAATCTGACTTTTGAACTTGGATTACAAAACAAAAGGCAATGGAACTGATGTAAGAGGACATCTGCTCTGGAACAACTATAACAGGATTCCATTTGTAAATCCCACTAAGGAATAAACAGCTTCATCCATAGAAAACAAATTTCCAGGATTCTCCATGTCCTTCTCTACCTGGTATCCTTCTGATTACAAGAAAATCTATCAGCCTATCTATTTTAGCCCATTCCTTTCTCACAGCCACAGATGGTTTCTCAGTGAGCAGGAGTAGAAACCCCTGAGCAGAAATACGTTAGTTGAAGAGAGGTGTAGGTGTAGATAATAGAGGTCGCCATTACAATCCTAAACAATCCAGAAGGCCAGGCGAGGTGGCTCACACCTGTAACCCCAGTGCTTTGGGAGGCCAAGGCAGACAAGTCACTTGAGGTCAGGAGTTAGAGACCAGCCTGGCCAACATGGTGAAACCGCGTCTCTACTAAAAATACAAAAATTAGCCGGGTGTGGTGGCACACATCTGTAGTCCCAGCTACTCAGGAGGCTGAGGCAGGAGAATCGCTCAAACCTGGGAGGTGGAGGTTGCAGTGAGCCGAGATCGCGCCACTGCACTCCAGCCTGGGCAACGAGCAAGACTCCATCTCAAAAAAAGAAAAAAAAAAAAATCCAGAAACCTCCTGTAATCATCCATCCTCCTTCCCTCTAATGCAGATGTCTGTCACTGCCTTAAGACACGCAAACCTGCCTTTGGACTGCTTTGAGCTTCCTTTCCTGCTTTTGCCTATAGGGGGAGTCAGTACGCAATGAAAAGATGAAAACTTGGAACCTGATGCAGCACCACTCCCATAAACGATCTGAAAAGTTCTTGGCCCGAGTATTCTGCACCACCATGTGTTCTTGAGGAATGTTTACTAACGGATTGAAAGCATAACTAGGAGTCCTCACTGGCCAACTGTGAGTAATGTGAGCACCAATATTATTAAAGAGAGTAATGAATTATAAACCATTGAAAAATAGGGAGCCGTAAGTCTGCAGTGATACCAAATAGATAAATACTTTAGAGAAAAGGGAGGGCCTTTGCAGGGAGGGCCTTTGCTTGCAGTCGAATACCATGTGCTAACGGGTAAATATGGAGGGAGTGCTGGGGTTAGGAAATCATCATTTTGTATAGATTGGTCCAGGCAAGCATTATCAATAGATGCTCAATCCAAGGAGAATTTTTGATGAGGAGTAAGTTATTTCCAGGAACTTAACAGTTTCTTTCCACAGAATGTTTATTAGTAGCAATAAAGAAAAAAAAATCCCAGTAATTATATCCTACAGAAACTGGGCAACACGTGACCCTAAATGAGAACATCATATTTTTAAAATAAGACTTCAAAAATATCAATGTAATGAAAGACAAAACACGGCTATTCCAAATGAAAGGAGACTAAAAAGACAGGGCACGATGCATAAACCTAGACTAGATCCTGTACTGCAAGAAAAAATGCTATAAAGGATATTATTTGATAGATTAGTGTTAGAATGTGAAATTTACCAAAATTGATAACTGTCTGTGGTTATGAAAGAAAATATTATCTGTATATATGGTGTAGATACATATATATGGGGCACAAAAATGATAAAGCAGTAGGGCAAGATGTTATCAACTGGTGAATCTGGGTTAAGAGTATGTGAGTATAGTTTGTACTATTCTTGTAACTTAATTTCAAAATGAATTGTTTCAAAAGTGCATTAGCTCCTGACATTGGTGAAGAATATAACTCTAGCTACCTCTTCTTCTTCTTCTTTTTTTTTTTTTTTTTTTTGAGATGGAGTCTTGCTGTGTCGCCCAGGCTGGAGTGCAGTGGTGCAATCTTGGCTCACTGCAGCCTCTGCCTCCTCGGTTCAAGCGATTCTCCTGCTTCAGCCATTGGAGTAGCCTGGACTACAGACGCGTGTCAACACACTGGCTAATATTTTTGTATTTTTAGTAGAGATGGGGTTTCACCCTGTTGGCCAGGCTGGCCTTGAACTCATGACCTCAAGTGATCCTCCTGCCTCGGCCTCCCAAAGCGCTGGGATTATAGGCATGAGCCACTGCGCCCAGGCTCACGCCTGTAATCCCAGCACTTTGGGAGGCTGAGGCAGGCAGATCACAAGGTCAGTAAATCGAGACCATCCTGGCCAACATGGTGAAAACCCATCTCTACTAAAAATACAAAAATTAGCCTGGCGTGGTGGCACACCTGTAGTCCCAGCTACTCAGGAGGCTGACACAGGAGAATTGCTTGAACCAGGGAGTCGGAAGTTGCAGTGAGCCGAGATCGCGCCACTGCACTCCAGCCTGGCAACAGAGCGAGACTCCGTCTCAAAAAAAAAAAAAAAAAAAAATTTCAACTAGGGGTGGGACTCAGTGGCTCAGGCCTATAATCTCAGCACTTTGGGAGGCCGAAGTGGGTGGATCTGTTGAGCTCAAGAGCTGGAGACCAGCCTGGCCAATATGGCAAAATCCCGTCTCTACAAAAAATAAAAATAAAAAACGTAGCCGAGCATGGTAGTGGCCCCTGTAGTCTCAGCTACTCGGGAGGCTGAGGTGGAAGGATAGCTTGAGCCCAGGAGGCAGCGGTTGCAGTGAGCCGTGGTCGTGCCACTGCATTCCAGCCTCGGCGATGGAGTGAGACACTGTCTCAAAAAAAAAAATGTTCAACTAGAAAGTTTGAAAATGGAGAAGAGATCAGGGATCAGGATAGGTGGATGAGATCAAGAAAGCCTTCAAGGTAGGACCTGAGCCTTGAAGGTAAGATTTAAATCAGTAGAGGATATTTCAGACAGTCAACAAACAGTTTGTGTAACTCAGGGAGAGGTTTGTGCAGGGATGGAATAGACTGGACAGAATGAATATTAGGAAGTATTGGAAAACATGCTTGAGTAGATACAAGGGGCCAGTCCACAAGTTCCTCAAGGGCAGCACCTAATTAGATCTTAGGCAAAAAGATTTAATTACCTGCCGGGTGCACTGGCTCACACCTGTAATCCCAGCACTTTGGGAGGCTGAGGCGGGAGGGTCACTTGAGGTCAGGGATTAGAGACCAGCCTGACCAACGGGAGGAAACCTGTCTCTACTAATAATACAAAAATTAGCCAGGTGTGGTGGCGGGGGCCTGTAATCTCAGCTACTCCAGAGGCTGAGGCAGGAAAATCGCTTGAAGGGGCCGGGGGAGGTTGCAGTGAGCTGAGATCATATCACTGCACTCCAGCTTGAGCGACAGAGCCAAGACTGTCTCAAAAAAAAAAACAAAACACCAGTCCTATATGTAACAGCGACTATTATGTTACATAGATATTAAGTCCAGGGCACAGACTTTCTAAAGCCCAAGGCAAATAACCTAAGAGGTAATGCAAGAGGTGGATGGATACAATGGTAAGTAACAAAACCACTATGAGGTCCTGCTGTCCCAATGCATAACTGTCTCAAAGGTGCCTTCATTTTAAAAGAATGGCCTTGCAAGAAAGTTGTTCTTTTAGCAGAAAGACGAATCTCCCTAAGTGGGAACATTTCAAATAGGAGAGGACATTGTTAACCTCAATGTGGCCAAGTGGAGCCCTAGGTTGCTTGGCCTTTTTGAAGGTATAAGAGACTCATCCTTTTTTTTTCTTTCTTTCTTTTTTACTGTTAACAGGAAGGTATATGAATGCATTGCTTGTATACAACAGGCAGTCCTTAACTGGTTTTATTAAGGCACTCCAGAGAGATCTGTTAGATGCGGTTAAGCCACAGGCCAAGGAAAAAAGGAGAAAAAGAGAACCCTTCATGAAAGCCAAGAGACTCATTCTCCTAGAAGCAGGTGGCATTCTCAGATGTTCAGCAACTTCTCTCCCTGGGAGATGGCTCTGGTCACCACAGCAGGCCCACGCCCCTCCCCATTGATGCGCTAGCAACGCTGTATGCAAATTTTATTAACTGCAAACCGATTCCCCTCTCCCCCACTAATGTGTATTAAAATTCCAGCTATGTGTCTATGTGTCTTCATTTCTTCTTCTTCTTCTTCTTTTTTTGAGATGGTGTCTTGCTCTGTCACCCAGGCTAGAGTGAAGTGGTACAATCTCGGCTCACTGCAACCTCTGCCTCCCAGATTCAAGCAATTCTGTCTAAGCCTCCCGAGTAGCTAGGACTACAGGTGCCCACCACCACATCTGGCTAATTTTTGTATTTTTGGTAAAGACGGGGTTTCACCATATTGGTCAGGCTGGTCTCAAACTTCTGACCTCAGGTGATCCGCCCACCTCGGGGTCCCAAAGTGCTGGGATTACAGGCGAGAGCCACCGCGCCCGGCCAGGACTTCTTTTTGTTTGTTTATTTTTAAGATGGAGTCTTGCTCTCGTCACCCAGGCTGGAGTGCAATGGCAGGATCTCGGCTGACTGCAACCTCCACCTCCTGGGTTCAAGCAATTCCCCTGCCTCAGCCTCCCGAATAGCTGGGATTACAGGTATGTGCCACCATGCCCGGCTAATTTTTGTATTTTTAGTAGAGATGGGGTTTCCCCATGTTGGCCAGGCTGGTCTCAAACCCCTAACCTCAGGTGATCCACCCACCTTGGCCTCCCAAAGTGCTGGGATTACAGGCGTGAGCAACCGCGCCCGGCCTCTAGAGACGTTTTAAACATAACTTGCCTCTAGAGCGCACAGTTCGCAAGTCTATAGGGCTCCAGGGCTTGTAATTTTCCATAACATCTTGGTGCCAGCCTCTGCTCAGTGACGTCACAAACGTCACAGACGTATTGTGTCACTCGGCTGCCCCCTAGTGTGCGAGCTGCGCAGAGCCAGGCCTATGTACCCGGGTACTTTCTGAGGCCTCCAGGCCTCCGTACCGAGATGCCCGCCCTGATTTCTGCACCCTGGCCCTTAGGGAAACGAAGCTGACGAAAGTTCGTTTCCCTAAGGGTCACCAGGGTTCTTTAAAGTGAGGGCTCTCTCTCTTGCCCACTTTAATGCTTAGGAGGATGGGAAGATGGGAGGCTCCGCTCTCTGGTAGCCCCAGGACACAAAATACTCCTTAGTATCTATAGAATGCTTTTCAAGTCATGAAGTGCACATATCCATATATCCATGTATTTTGGGGGATGCTCACATCCCAGGATTACATGAGAGAAGACACGTGGTGGAGTTCTTTTCCTTCCAGAATTAAAACTAACCTGAATCTTGTTCCGTAGGATCTGGCACTCCACTTCCTCCATCTAATATACTAGATGATAATCAGCTCAACTTAGTTGAATCCATGCTAATAAAGAAAAAAGTAGAGGACTTCCTGCCCACCTCCACCCCACTGTGGTGGGAATTTCAGGCCCAGATGAAGGAAAGTTGGAGGAAGCGGGCACGGGGGATGGCAACCCACCTAGGAAGGTTTCATAGGCTGGTGGTGCCTCCCTGAGCCCTTCAAATCACCCACTCGGGAGGCAGCCACCCACTCCTCAGGCAAACCGTAGTGGGCCGCATCACCCAGTGACAAGATCAGATCACACAGCCATTTAGCATTTCTTTGAATTTTATTGAAAATTGACATGGACATTAGAAAGGTATCAAGCTAAACAGTGCTGGTTCTGGGATGTTTCTCCTGGAGAATGAAAGCCCCAGAGGGGCAGTGACTGGTCACACCTTTGAGCAAAAAGAACAACGGAGAAGAAAGGAAAAACACACACAGATTCTGGCAAACATGCAAAGAGGCTCTCTCAAGAGACATTGAACAGCAGAATGGTGGTAGGGATATATGGAATGAGCACGCTCACATGGTATTTTGATGCAAGTTAAACCAATGAGTTAAAGGCGGATTTACCAACATCAAAGCTCTCCCTCCAGATCCTAGGTTGAGCAGAAACCTCTCTCAAAACCCCAACTGGTCTTAGAAGGTTGAATGGAGTAATTTTGCTCTCACTAAGCTTAAACCCCCTCCCTTCTCTCCCTTCTCCACCTGAGTGTTAGTGGATCCATTTTTCCCCCTTGCTGGAGTCTATAGAAGGTCTGTGAATGCTGAAGAAGATACATATGTCACTTGACTTTCTCTTCCACGTTCAGAAATGTTTAACAGTGGCTGTAGACAGTCAAACCATTGAACCAGGGAAATGTTTAAAAGAAAAACATAAAACTCAAAACCTTGTGAACAGTACTTCCACACCCACAGCTGAGGTGTTCTGCCCCAGTCACTTACACTTGGGTGAGTGGTCCTGTAGTTGTTTCTCTGAGGTTACATTTGGTCCGTTTTCCAGCTCTGATGGTTCTTTTCCTGCCTTGTTAGTTAGGACAAGATACTTCCATTTAAAATACCATGTAAGTCAGAAGAGAGCTTCTTTCCTGGACACAGGGACACATGAACACTTGTGGAGTGCTGTGGTGTGTGTGTGTGTGCTTGCTGTTTGAGGGGAGAGGGAACTGGTTGATTTCTGATTTGAGACAATATGGAACCCTAACTCTTCTATAATGGCAGTCTTCTCCTTTAGACTTAGTGCAGCTGCTGAAGACAAGATTAAAAAAAGCTGGAGAGGGAGAGAGAAAGAGAAAGAAAACATGAAATTAGCCAAAGAAAGAGGACATTCAAAGTAAGACAGGGGGAGGGAAGTGGGCAGTATGAGGTAGCACAGATTATAGTTTGAGAAGACAGGTTAGAAATGGGGGTCACTGATGGGCCATCACCACGGGGAAATCTATGCAGTTTTAAGAACACCACACACCAGTTTAAAGCTTCTTGTTTTAATTAAAAACAAGCACATATTAACAGCCACATATGAATGCCAAATGATTAAAACAAAAAAACAAAAACAAGAGCCATCTACACTGCAGCTAGGGAAAGCAAACTTCTTGGCATAAGAGAAGTGAGGGGGTGTGTGTGTGTGTGTGTGTGTGTGTGTGTGTGCTGTTTCAGAAAAGCCACTCCAGTCTGGGAAAATAAAAGCACAGACCATTTCTAATGACTGGTTTTGTTTCACCAGAAGTAAACAGAGTACTAGCGGTATGTTTTTTCAAAATAGCAACAGCTGTACTAATTAAAAGCCTTTTCATTGAAGGAGGACAAAATCTATCTAAAGTGAGAAAAGCTATCCACTTAAATACACATTTTAATAGGCTTGATCAACTTTTTAAATTACGTTCACTCATGGGTTAGATTTTTGTTTACCAAGTTCCCTGATTATAAGGGTCACCTAGGGCACCTTTTCCACACAGTCTCCTGGACGCCGTTCCAGCCTTGCAGCATCACTGGGTTACGAAGCTGGCTGGCTATGCCTTTGCTTTGCCACCCCTCACTCACTCCATCTTCAGATGTTTTTCTGTGGGAAAAAACTCAAGGATCTTCTAACACTAACTACTCAGTTTCTCTGATCATCAAAAGACCTCGTCTCCAGGAACATATATAAGCAGATTGAATCCCTTTGTGAAATGGATTGGGAGTCAGGAGGCAAGGAAATTAGTCTGGCTTCTGCGTTGAAACAGCAGTGGGACCTCGGTCAAGTCACTTCCCTTCTCTGGGCCTTCATTTCCCCTTCCAGAGTTAAGTAGTTCCTATTGTCTTACCGACTAAAATGTCTCCCTTAATATAAAACTCCTCCTTAGTTTCTGAAGGTCTCTCCAAGGCTATGTGGGTCTAATACTTTTGAAGTATTCAGAGCTTCTCAAGTCTTAATCTGTACACAAACACAAATGAGGGCGCCTCAGGTTTGTAATGCAAATAATTAGGGGGGATGGGGGGGTTGATGATTACCGGTTGGTTGTTTAAGCGTGAATTTCTGGGAAAGCAGCTCTGAAGCTGGACACAGAATCATCAAAGTTGCAAATAAGAAGCCTTTCCCAAGGAGAGCTGACAGGCCTAACTCAGCATCTCTCTGAGCTACTGGCTCAGCATCTGAGCAGCTTTTTTTTTTTTTTTTTTTTTTTTTTTTTTGTCTGGTTGTTGGTTTGTTTCTACCTCCAAGCATACAGTCTTAAAAAAAAAAATACTCCACTGTGACTTGAATTTTCCCAGGAAACTGGCTTGTGCTTTGGCATCACCTTCGTACTTACTCTGGTCACTCACCAATCAGTAGATCACCAAACGGCGCACAGCAAGCCTACACTCTTTGCTTTGCCAGCAAGAAAAGAGAAAGTGCGTGCATATGTTTGCTTTTCATTTTTTTTCTTTTCACTTCCTATTATAATCTATAACTGAAGCAAGAAATCCCCTTCCCCTTCTCAATACTTTGAAAAGACCTGGAAATTTGGCATAACCTTGTTTGACTGTGTGCTTTGAAAGTAAGTGATCAAAAAAAGAAACTAAAAAAAAAAAAAAAGAAGGTGGTGGTCACGGTCAGTGCCAGGGGACTGGGAGGCTGGAGCACGTTGCAGAACTCAAAAAGAAGTGAGCTTGAAGTACATGACAGGGTAGGGGTGGGGGGCCTGACTGCCTGGCACCCCGAAGGAAAGCTGTCAGTTAAAATAGGAACCTTGGCTTAAAAGGCTAAATGGAGTCCAGTCCAGCTGTAGCGGGGAATACTATTCAGTACACAGCCATGGGTTACTGCAAAGGAAGGGCAGAGAGACGGCATGTTAGCCACAGATCATTGCCAGGTCAACATCGCTCACTCTGTCACTGGCCAAACACCAAAGACCACTGTGTGTCGTAACCCTGACAAGGGAGGGCTCTGTACTTCACAGAGGTTCCCAAAGCCACTATCAGATGAGACCCATGATAAAAACTAGGGCTGGAATATTTTTAGATTCTCAACTCCTTAGATTGGAAACAAAGTGAAGGGCCTTCCAAGGTGGAACACCTCTTTTCTTCTCTCCAGCTGATAGTCTCATCTCTTCTTATTGGGGGATGCATGCTAAATGCATGTGAAAAATCATCATGATGTTCACTGAATGAACTAGAAGACTCATCAGAGCAAACCTGCAAACACTTGATTCTTTGACAGTTCAGTTCCAGTCTACAAAGTGGGATTTATTATTCCTGCTACTGGCCTCACCCTATTGGGATGGTATGGAGCCCTTCCGGAAATTACCCCGAGATACCTCACAAGAAGAATTCAGTAAGGCTATCATTCAAGACTCTAGACTGGTAATAATATTCAGGTTTATTCTCCCTTTTGCATCTGTGGGATACCCAGAGTTAGAGGGGAAACGCCTGCTATTTTCTCCAGCAGTTGTGTTTTATGGGAAGGGTTTGGTGTAAATAAATGTGTTGCAAATTTTGAGCACAGCTTTAGTGCAGTTACTTTGAGTGAATGAGAACTGGAAAGGGCTGGACTTGAAGGTTAGAAGGAACAGACACCAAAGGCTCTCCTTCTGGAACCCTCTGAGAAGTGGCTGTGGCTCCTGAGGGTGAGGGTGGGGTGAGCCAGGGAAGATTAGTGACTGGGATACAGGAGACCAAGGGGGCAGCTGTGCTGACCGGTGCCTACCCAGCCATGGTGGATGCAAACACCTTAGGGAAACTAACAGCAACTGGAACTGGGGAGTTGGTGGGAAAGAGTAGCAGATGGGCCCCCTGACTATGTTGTGCCTCTGGCAAAGATGGCAGGGAAGACAGGAGGAATGGTTGGGGGTGCCGGGATGGGGACTGGGAAGCAGGATGCATCTGTGAGCCACATGACTGTTGGCTTCTTGACCAGCGGCCAGACATCGTCCTCAGACTCTCAGGTTTCTATAAACCTTGGCAGGAAGAGAGGAGAGGGACCGGGTTGGATGGTATGCCCCCCAGGCATGTTAAGGGGGAATTAGAGAAAGGGAGGCACAGCTCTGTTGCGCAGGTAAAGGGTTTCTACAGGAAGCCCAAACTGAAAATGAAAAGAGAAGCTGAGTTAATGAACAGATAGATTAATGTACCAAAAAAAAAAAGGTCAGAAGAAAATTAAGTCACGAGGACTAATGGCTAAATTAGAATATAGCTATGTTAGATGGTCTTAAAAGTCTTATTGCATTGGCTCTGGGGAACATGCTTTCTCTCTCATACACTCCACACACTCCTACATGATGGCAGCAGTGGCATTAGCCAGCAAAATCATGATCAATAACCATAAAAATATTTTTTGTCTCTTTTTTTTTTTTTTTTGAGACAAAGTTTCGCTTTTGTTGCCCAGGCTGAAGTGCAATGGCACGATCTTGGCTCACTGCAAGCTCTGCCTCCTGGGTTCAAGCGATTCTCCTGCCTCAGCTCCCCAAGTAGCTGCGATTACAGGCATGTACCACCATGCCTGGCTACTAATGTATTTTTAGTAGAGATGGGGTTTCTCCATGTTGGTCAGACTGGTCTTGAACTCCTGACCTCAGACCTCAGGTGATCCGCCCGCCTCGGCCTCCCAAAGTGCTGGGACTACAGGTGAGCCACTGCACCCTGCCATCGCTCTCTCTCTCTTTTTTTTTTTTTTGAGATGGAGTCTTGCTCTGTTGCCCAGGCTAGAGTGCAGATGATATCGGCTCACTGCAACCTCCGTCTCCCAGGTTCAAGCGATTCCCCTCCCTCGGCCTCCTGACTAGCTGGAATTACAGGTGTGTGCCATCATGCTCGACTAATTTTTTGTATTTTTAGTAGAGACAGGGTTTCACCATGTTGGTCAGGCTGGCCTCAAACTCCTGACCTTGTGATCCGCCCGCCTCGGCCTCCCAAAGTGCTGGGATTACGGGCGTGAGCCACTGAGCCTGGCTATCTCTTCTTAATGACTAGGTACTGACTAATGTTCCCCCTGTCACCACCCAATACCTTCTATAGGAATACCTTCTGCAAATCTCCAGGTGGCCTCAGGCCACTGGATAGAGCCCCAGGCTCTAGCCACTGCATTTTCTGTCCCATAGGGAAAGCAGAGGAGGCTAAGTTTTCACCACAGGAGGTCCTAGTCAGCTACCTGGTACTCTGGGGCAAGGCCTGTTTGCAGAGTGTGTGGGGTTGGTACCTGAGAAGAACTATGGAAACCCATCATGGGTTTGTGCTAAATAATACTTTGACTTCTCTTCAATGTAAATTTCATTCCTGTGACATAAATACAGCAAGTAGGACTCATCCCCATTTGACATATCAGTAGACTGAGAAACAGAGAAGTCAATAGACCTGCCTGTGTCTGCAAAGAAAGAGTCACAGCCGGGCTCAGAGCTGTTTATTTAAGACTCTATCACATGCAATGTCCCTAAGAATTCCTTGGCTATGGATCTAAGCCCTATTTATTACCCGAAGAATTAATTTATCCCATTAAATAAAGACTATTAGATATCTGGCAGGGATAAAAGTATGGGCATAAATGAGTATGTTTCACAGCCAGTTTCTCAAAGGGAATATACTCCCACACATACACTTTCAAGATATACACACACTGAGGTGAATGGTAATTTATAACAGAAAATAGGAGTTCTGCCACCAACTCACTGTGTGGCCCTTGGTAAGTTCCTTAAATTCTCTGCTCCTCCATTTACTCTTTTTTTTTTTTTTTTTTTTTTTTTGAGATGGAGTCTTGCTCTGTCTCCCAGGCTGGAGTGCAGTGGTGTGGTCTCAGCTCACTGCAACCACCTCCCAGGTTCAATCGATTCTCCTGCCTCAGCCTCTCAAGTAGCTGCGATTATAGGCGTCCACCATCATGCCCAGCTAATTTTTAGATTTTTAGTAGAGACAGGATTTCACCATGTTGGCCAGGCTGGTCTCAAACTCCTGACCTCAGGTGATCTGCCCGCCTTGGCCTCCCAAAGTGCTGGGATTACAGGTGTTAGCCACTGCGCCTGGCCACTCTTTTTTTAAAAATAAATATAGAGACGGGGTTTCACCATGCTGCCCAGGCTGGTCTCCAACTCCTGGGCTCAAGTGATCCTCCCACCTCAGCCTCTTAAAGTGCTACGATTACAGGAGTGAGCCATTGTGCCCAGCCTCCATTTACTCATTTTGTAAACTGGGGATTATTCCTTCTTACCACACAGACTTGTTATAAGTGTAAAATGAGATACCATACAAAAAACAAAAACACTTTGGAAAGTAATAAAAGCTATACAAATTCTCTTTTTTTTTTTTTTTTTTTTTTTGATGGAGTCTTGCTCTGTCACCCAGGCTGGAGTGCAGTGGCGCCATCTCGGCTCATTGCAAACTCCGCCTCCTGGCTTCAACCCATTCTCCTGCCTCAGCCCCCCAAGTAGCTGGGATTACAGGCATTCGACACCACACCCAACTAATTTTTGTATTTTTAGTAGAGAGGGGGTTTCACTATGTTGGCCATGTTGGTCTCAAACTCCTGACCTCAGGTTATCTGCCCTCCTTGGCCTCCCAAAGTACTAGGATTACAGGCATGAGCCACCACGCCCAGCCTTATATCTTATTTTTATTCTTTTTCTACTTCCTAGGGGAAGAGTAACCTAAAAAACACTGCAATGGCCTATATTCTAGTTTCACAGGAAGGCTGATATATTTTGATGTTTGTATACTGTCCATATACTGTGCACTCCTAAGGACCAATAACAATTGAGGTATATTATCTGCAAATATGTTGGAGGGAATCACAAAGGAATTGCTTTTACAAATGCAGAGAGCTACAAGTAATGCCTCAAGCAATTTCAAAATTCGGGGACACAGTAAGCCTCAGTGCCTGCATTCTAAGTGGCCTTTATGATCCACCCCTAGCATGAGGGCTTTGAGGAGGGGGTGGGTTGCCTTTGCTGCTTTCAGATCCTGGCAGCCCAAGCCTCCCCTGACTAGTTGGTCTGAAACTGCTTTCGTGGTCTACCAGGGAGAAGCCTGCCAGGAAGAGCCAACCTACTCGGAGTTGGGGTTGGCTATTCCAGCTGGTTACCAATTGCCTCTCACTTGTAAAGTGTAGCTTTAATTATAGTTTTGCCAGAGTTCACTTTAGGAATGGCCACTAACAATGATTCACTTGAGGAAACCTGTATGAAATTGTGTCAAGCCACGTGCAATGAAACCTGAATAAACTTAAATCTCACAAACTAGAATACATATTTGCTGCTCTCCTCATTACAAATGGGGAAACAGCCAGGCACGGTGGCTGATGCCTGTAATCCCAGCACTTTGGGTGGCTGAGGCAGGCGGATCACGAGGTCAGGAGATAGAGACCATCCTGGCCAACATGGTGAAACCCCGTCTCTACTAAAAATACAAAAATTAGCTGGGCTTGGTGGCACGAGCATGTAATCTCAGCTGCTTGGGAGGCTGAGGCAGGAGAATAGCTTGAACCCAGAAGTTGGAGGTTGCAGAGAGCTGAGATCGCGCCATTGCACTCCAGCCTGGCAACAGAGAGAGACTCTGTCTCAAAACAAAAAACAACAGAAAAATGGAGGAACAAAGAACATAACGCATGAACCAAGGTCCTATTACATGACAGGCACGTCGCTAGGCACTGAAACTACAGTGCAAAGAATGGACAGACATTCTAGGAATTGACTGTCTTCCTAAACGGAAATTTGCTGTTTAATTTCACTCAACTAGCAGGGGCACCAAGACTTGCTCTTAAGCCAGACAGTAAATCAAGTCATTGTTCTTTCAAGATTGTTTCCTTTGGCCCAGTTTCATGGGCCTTATGTTGCAGAAACCTCTATGGACTTCCTCTTCAGGATTTGCTTCCAAGCAGCATGTTTTGCCAGCTGCCCCAAGTCCCCAGTGCAATAGCTGCAACAATCAGTTTGGTGACTAACAGCAGGCTTTCCATTTAAATCATAAACTACATGGGTGAGTGGGGAAAAGTCTTCTCCATGTTTTCTATTCCCCGATCCAAACAAACCAAATGTAAAAAGGCATTTATGAGACAACTAGGATGTTTCAAACACTGACTAGACATTTCATGTTAATGAATTATTGTTCATTCTGTAGGTGTGATAATGGTGGGGTTGTGGTTATGCTTTTTTAAAGGATCATTCTCTTGGAAATATATATGTATATATATTAAAGTATTTACAGATAAAGGGATATGGTTTTGCTTTATAATAATTCAGCAGGTCTGCAGTAATTGATGAAACAAGATTGGGCATATGTTTATGGTTGTTTGGGGGCTGGGTTGTGGGCTGAACTATATTATCCTCTCTTCTTTTGTTCATGTTTGAAAGTTTCCATGGTAAAGTTTTAAAAATATAACCCTAGGCTGGGCGCAGTGGCTCACGCCTATAATCCCAGCACTTTGGGAGGCCAAGGTGGGTGGATCACCCGAGGTCACAAGTTCAAGACCAGCCTGGCTAACGTGGTGAAATCCACTCTCAACTAAAAATACAAAAATTAGCCAGGAATGGTGGCCCATGCCTATAATCCTAGCTACTTGGGAGGCTGAGGCATGAGAATTGCTTGAACCCAGGAGGCGAAGGTTGCAGTGAGCTGAGATTGTGCCACTGCACTCCAGCCTGAGAGACAGAGTAAGACTCCATCTCAAAAAAACAAACAAAACAAAAATAAAACCAACAAAACCTAATGATGTTAAATTAAAAATGTTTGTATTTCCTTTCCATTCACTACCTGAGTCTAGTAGAGGAGATAGAAGGTGCTTAATCCCTGCGTTCAGTCTCCCCATAAACTAGGTAATGCTTTATAAACTATAAACACAAAATCTAGCACTCAGGAATCCTTCCCAAAGGTTACCTACTGGTCTTATAAGAGGTTTTCATGAAGCTGGTACTTGTAGGATTAAATGTAAGGAATTCTCTATAATGTCTAAGGTCTCTTCATTTTCCTCCACTTTTGTTATGGTTTTGAGGGGATACAGTCAAACGGAATTTGAGAACTTGAACTTGAACCCCTCAGGTAAGAAACAGCCACCAGAGGGAAACAGAGAAGTGAGTTTCCATTGACTCTGGATATTCTCAAACCTGATGCAGGGGGATGGGAGGAGGTTAATGCTGACTGTGACATTGCAGGACAGGGCTTGTGAACCCCAAAGTTTCTCTCATCACTACGGTTTCATTAATTTTGCAAATAATGATTATGGCTCTTTTTTTTTTTTTTTTTTTTTGAGAAGGAGTTTCACTCTTGTTGCCCAGACTGGAGTGCAATGGCATGATCTCAGCTCACCTCAACCTCTGCCTCCCAGGTTCAAGCTATTCTCTTGCCTCAGCCTCCCGAGTAGCTGGATTACAGGCATGTACAACCACGCCCAGCTAATATTTTGTATTTCAATAGAGACGGGGTTTCACCATGTTGGCCAGGATGGTCTCAATCTCCCGACCTCAGGTGATCCGCCCGCCTCAGCTTCCCAAAGTGCTGGGATTACAGGTGTGAACCACTGTGCCCGGCTCGATTACGGCTCTTTAAGAAAAAAACTACCCACACTGAAACCTCAAATACTGATCACAAGATCCACCTATGTTACCCAGCTGTTCTAGCAGCAAACGTCTGAAACAATCCCTCACTTTAATCAGGCAGGCAGGCAGGCAGACATTCCACATGTACACTTGAAACCACACCAGACTATTTCTTCATATTATAAGTCACAAGAGAAAACCAGTTAGACGAATGAAGCAGCTTCTTCTAAGATTGGATGTTTGTTTTGGGGGTGCGGGACTGGGGGAGATATGTTCTAGAAGCCACTGCTAGTTCTATTTAGAGTTAATCAAGCTTACCAGGACCCTGGGTCTCATGCAGCATGCAGCAAACAGCAGAGTTAACTGTAAAACAGTAAGAGCTGATGAAGATGGAGTGAGCATGAGGAGAAATCAAATATTATGAGTTGACACAAACAATGAAGGGTTAGAGGTCAAGGGAAATTAGGAGTAGCAGGAAGGGGAAGTGGGAAGGGTGGACTGGTAGGAACTCCTGAAACATTGATACTCTTTTTTTGTTTTCTGAGTCGGGGTCTCTCTCTTTTGCCCAGACTGGAGTGCAGTGGTGCAATCACAGCTCACTGCAGCCTCACCCTCCCGGGATCAAGCAATTCTCCCACCTCAGCCTCCCGAGTAGCTGGGACTATACACAAGTGCCATCATTCCCAGCTAATGTTTAATTTTTTTTTTTTTTTTTTTTTTTTGTAGAGACAAGGGTCTCACTATGTTGCCCAGGCTGATCTCAAACTCCTAGACTCAAGCATTCCTTTCGCTTTGGCCTCCCAATGTATTGGGGTTACAAGCGTGAGCCACTGCGGCCGGCCAGTATTTTCTTAATCTATAATTTAGGGGAAGCTAAAGGAAATTCTGAATATGTGACTCTTAGATCCAACCACCATCTCTCAAGAAGAAATACTACTACCACCGTTTCTACCCTCAAAACCCACCATGACGACTATGGGAGGAAGGTGGCACACGTCTAATGGTGGCTTTTCCAGGAGTTAACCAATTGCTCATGAAATTACATAAGAAGACGAGACCCAGGGCCACTTGGACATCTGGAAGTACAGAAGAGAATTGGTCATTCTGTTAGGCCCTTATTGTTAATATGAGGTGCCACATGCCAGCAGGGTTTTCACCCATTTCAGAATTGGAAAGGGGCGCTGTCACCAATGCCAGATATTCCTGGAGAGTAGAGAGGGGTCCCTGTTGGGATCTCCTGCCTGGGGTGGGAGAAGTCAGTCAGTTTGAGGAAACAAGGGGAAAGCTTGATCTAAAAAGAACTTTTACTGAACATCTGAATAGGGAATATTTATAGTTTCAATGCAGCCTGAACAAACCAATTCCTAACAACCAGGCGATGAAACTGCCCCAGGTATTGAGTTAACAAATACCACAGGACTATGGAGGCAGCAGGTTACAGCTGGAAGACGAATTTAGATTTTTCTGATCTTAAAAATAGGAATCCATTCCTGCTGGTGCAACTAATACACCATGACAGATAAGTGAATACAGTACAGGGTGTGTCTAAAGAGACTTTCTTCTGGCTAATTGAACTTCAATGAATTTGACATGTAGTATTAAGATTCAGTAACAAAAATCTCTGGACTAATTGGTGAAGATATTCATTTTTTTTTTTTTTGAGACAAAGTCTCACTCTGTCACCTAGGCTAGAGTGCAGTGGCATGATCTTGGCTCTCTGCAAACTCCGCCTCCCAGGCTCAAGTGATTCTCCTGCCTTAGCCTCCCAAATAGCTGGGACTACAGGTGTGCACCACCACGCCCAGCTAATTTTTGTATTTTTAGTAGAGACAGAGTTTTGCCATGTTGCTCAGGCTGGTCTCGAACTCCTGACCTCAAGTGATGCACCTGCCTCGGCCTCCCAAAGTGCTGGGATTTCAGGTGTGAGCCACCATACCTGGCCAAGATGTTCAAATTACACATTTGAATAAAGAGTAATTGGATTGCAAAGCTGAGTGCCTCCAAATATAACATATTTTACTGTTATGCAAAAGTTACCATGTTATTTCTAAGTGATAAGACAGAGGAAAGGAAGATGTTTTTTCCTTCTGGCAAAATATCCAATAGTGAAGTCCAGGAACAAGTGGATGAAAACAGAAGGCAATGACCATGGACATATTTTGCATCCTCAGTACCCTTTAGTAAAGACACTGCTAAACAGTCCACCTGGGAGCTCCTCTAGTCACACTGCAGAAACAACTGCAGGGCACAAGGGCACCCAGAGGGTTTTCTAGATCCCGTTGGAAACACTCTTCTCTGGTTCTGGGATGAGGAATGGGTAACTTCAGCAAGCAGAGATGGGTTGGATGGGGATTATTGACCCACATGGTATCCAGGAGCCCATGTTCTAGTATCAGAGGAGATGGGAAGTCTTAAAATCATTCTCCAGACTGAGGATGGGGCACATGCGGGTACACTGGCATCTGAGGGCTCCCTCATAAGTTCTCAGCACCCCAGCCTGGGCAGAACTAAGCAGCCAGCAGGGAGGGATCACAAAGGGGTGGGAAATCAGGGCTGGGCTGCAGCCTTCAGTGGCAGCAGTTAAATTCGGTTGGCTGCAGCAAGTGAGAACTGAGGCAGGGTGGAGAGGTGAGCAACCTCAGATATAGGGCAGGGGTGGGGAGAGGGTGCACAGAGTTTCTGCTAAAGGCTTTCTCTTTCTTCCACTACTCTGTATCTGCACGTCTTTTTTCTTTTCTGAGACAGTCTCGCTCTGTCACCCAGGCTGGAGTGCAATGGCGTGATCTTGGCTCACTGCAACCTCTGCCTCCTGGGTTCAAGCAATTCTCCTGCCTCAGCCTCCCAAGTAGCTGGGATTACAGGCATGTGCCATCACGCCTTGCTAATTTTTTATATTGTTAGTAGAGACAGGGTTTCATCATTTGGCCAGGCTGGTCTTGAACCCCTGACCTCAGGTGATCCACTTGCCTTGGCCTCCCAAAGTGCTGGGATTACAGGTGTGAGCCACCACGCCTGGCCCATATCTGTACTTCTGTTTCTCTCTTTCTTTCTTTCTTTTTTTTTTTTTTTTTGAGATGGAGTCTCACTCCATTGCCCAGACTGGAATGCAGTGGTGTCATCTTGGATCACTGTAACCTCCACCTCCTGGTGTCAAGTGATTCTCCTGCCTCAGCCTCCTGAGTACCTAGGACTACAGGCATGCATCACCACACTGGGCTACTTTCTGTTTTTTTGTTTTTGTTTTTGTTTTTTTCCAGTAGAGACAAGGTTTTGCCATGTAGGTCAGGCTGGTCTCACACTCCTGATCTCAAGTGATCTGCTTGTCTCAGCCTCCCAAAGTTCTGGGATTATAGGCATGAGCCACTGCACCCAGCCTTGTTCCTCTCTTTCTTATAATTGCTGCCCTTCTTATTTTTTTCCTCCCTTCTGCTCCTTCACTCTCCCTTTGCTTTTCCTCTCCTTTCCCTTCTGCTCCTATGGGCCTTGAGTTTGCGTGGCTTTCCTAAGCAAGCTGGATGGATGGGCTGGGCCTCCAGGACCACATCCCTCCCCTACTCTCGGCTCCCCAAACTCAGGGAATCCAATGATCCCACAGGTATGCCGAGACCAGATATAGGTACCCCAACCAATCTGACAGCCCGCAGCTCACCTCTGGTCACCAGTCCTCAGCCCCTTCAGGTGCCACATCCTGCCCCGGAAGGATGAGCAGGAGGAGAGAGAAGGCATCACCCCAGAGCAGCCTGCTACTTACTTTTTCTTCTCTTTGTCTCTCTTCAGAGTCTGTGAGCCTCCAGCCTGGGAACCCTGGGACTGGAGCAGCTCGGCCGCCGTCTTTCTCTGTTTGAAAGCATTCACTTCATCATCCAAGGATTTCTTCTTATCCTCCAGCTTCTTCTTCTCGTCCTGGTGCAGTTTCTTCAGACGATCAAACTTCTCGTGCAGCTGGCAGGGAAGAACAGGGAGAATGAAGACAGTCCCCTGTAAGCAGTCCCCAGTCTGGCCAAGCCCAGAGTGGGTGGGGACCAGTAAGGCTGTGACCCTGCAGGGTCAACATTTCTCAGGGGGCATTTCTGTCAGGAATTGCCATGATGGCACCAAAGGCACCATACTCTGGATCGTTCTCTCCTCCTGCCATTTTATCTCCAAGTCTCTGCTCCTGAATATGGTAAAGGAACACTGTATTGTCTTTAGTCAGACATTTTGTTAAAAAGAGTCCCCATAGGACGGGCGTGGTGGCTCACACCTGTAATCCCAGCACTTTGGGAGGCCAAGACGGGTGGATTGCGAGGTCAGGAGTTGGAGACCAACCTGGCCAATATGGTGAAACCCATCTCTACTAAGAATACAAAAATCAGTCAGGCATGGTGGCACATGTCTGTAGTCCCAGCTACTCGGGAGGCTGAGGCAGGATAATTGCTTGAACCGAGGAGGCAGAGGTTGCAGTGAGCCGAGATTGCACCACTGCACTCCAGCCTGAGCAACAGAGGGAGATTCCATCTCAAAAAAAAAAAAAAAGAGTCCCCATAGTTACCCCACATGGTTAATAATAACATCAATTATAATAACAGAACATTTACTGAGTGCTGGTCATGCACAGTGGCTCAGGCCTGTAATCCCAGCACTTTGGCAGGCTGAGGCAGGCAGACCACTTGAGATCAGGAGTTCGAGATCAGCCTGGCCAACATGGTGAAACACCGTCTCTACTAAAAATACAAAAATTAGCCAGGCATTGTGGCACATGCCTGTAGTCCCAGCTACTCAGGAGGCTAAGGTAGAAGACTCGCCTGAACCCGGGCGGTGGAGGTTGCAGGGAGCTGAGATCGCACCATTGCACTCCAGCCTGGGCAACAGAGAAGACTCCATCTCCAAAAAAAAAAAAAAATACTAAGTAATTATTACAGGCTAAGCACTGACTTTTATAAGCTCTTTATGTATATTTATTCATTTAATTGTTACCACAACCCTATGAGGTAGGTTCTGTTATGATCTCCATTTTATGAGGAAACAGAAGGTCTGAGAAGTAAGGAATTTGACTACGGTCAACCCAGTATTTAGAGCATTAGATAACAGGACCTCTTATATGTAAGGGACCCCTGTCTTTTCTTAACCCCTGCAATCAGGGAGGATCACCAGGGATCGCAGAGAAAACTTCAGTAATGGCAAAGCCAGTTGATGGAAATACTTGGCTTTGGATGTAGAAGGAAATAAAAGGATTTTATGACATGGAATGAGTCCAGACACCTCAGCTTAACTAAAGGGAGTCTTAACTAGTCCTGAATAAAACCAGAAACCCAAGAATACTGTGGGCCAGGCGCAGTGGCTCACACCTGTAATTCCAGCACTAGGCTCAATCCCAGCACTTGGCTCAATCCCAGCACTTTGGGAGGCTGAGGTGGGTGGATTACGAGGTCAGGTGTTCGAGACCAGTCTGGCCAACATGGTGAAACCTCGTCTCTACTAAAAATACAAAAATCAGCTAGGCATAGTGGCGTGTGCCTGTAATCCCAGCTACTCGGGAGGCTGGGGCAGGAGAATTGCTTGAATCGGGAGGCAGAGCTTGCAGTGAGCCGAGATCGCACCACTGCACTCCAGCCTGGGCAACAAAGCGAGACTCTGTCTCGGAAAAAAACAAAACAAAACAAAACACAAAAGAATATTCTGGCATGCCATTTTGATAAGTGGATCAGAAAACAAGAGGCACAGACAGTCACAGACTAGAATGCAATAAACTACGCTGAATAGTAAGAGCAGAGCGAGTAAAATTTCACTTTCATGGATTCAGGAGAGAGTTTAGGATTCTTTTTTTTTTCTTTTTTTTCTTTTTTAGAGAGTTTAGGATTCTGTAGCACTTGCAGCATACCAAGAAGGAGTTAGTTTTCTGGGTCCTGTGGGTATCTGACACTGTCACTTAGGTAGGTGAGTGACAGACCTGCTGTATAAGCCAGCTTTTACTAGCCATTTGGGCTGCCTATCAGTTGCCTTAACCTGGCTTTTGTTAATTGCACTTTTATACATTTGTCTTTGAGATCCCTTCACTTCACCTCCTAAAAGTGCTGATATTTTTTTCTTTTCTTTTTTTTTTAAATTGAGACAGAGTCTCACTCTGAAACCCAGGCTGGAATGATCTCTCAGCTCAAGCAATCCTCTCACCTCAGCCTCCTGGGTAGCTGGGACTACAGGCACGTGTCACCATGCCTGGCTAATTTTTTGTATTTTTAATATGGAGTCTCACTATGTTGCCCAGGCTAGTCTTGAACTCCTGGGCTCAAGCCATCCTCCCGCCTTGTCTTTGCAAAGTGCTGGGATTATGGGCCTGAGCCAAGGCACCTGTCTCACTTTTTTTTAGTGAAACTGAAAAAATCGATACCGTTGTCATGGGCTTTGGTGACAACTCTTAAGAGTACAACAGGTTAAATGTGGAAGAGACTAGTGAAGTAATTAAGTCCTTCCTTTCTTTCTTTCTTTTCCTTTTCTTTTTTTTTTCTTTTTTTGAGACAGTCTCACTCTTGTTGCCCAGGCTGGAGTGCAGTGGTGCGATCTCAGCTCACTGCAACCTCCACCTCCTGGGTTCAAGCAATTCTTCTGCCTCAGCCTCCCAAGTGGCTGTGATCACAGGTGCCCTCCACCATGCCTGGCTACTTTTTATATTTTTTAGTAGAGACAGTGTTTCACCATGTTGTCCAGGCTGGTCTCAAACTCCTGACCTCAGGTGATCCACCTGCCTCGGCCTCCCAAAGTCCTGGGATTACAGGCGTGAGCCGCTGTGCCTGGCCAAGTACTTCCTTTCTTTTTAGTTGAGGGTTTTGAGGTGCAGAGAGGTGAAGCAATGGCTAACATAACCAAGACTGCACCTTAGGCCAATTAATCTCGCAGCAATAGCTGAGCTGCTAGGGGAGACCTTAGAGGCAAGGCCATGGGATAGAAGACTAACTACATGCGCTTAGGCATAGCTTCAGTAATGAAAATCCCTTACTTAAAAAACCCAGTAGAGGCCGGGTGTAGTGGCTTACACCTGAAATCCAAGCACTTTGGAGGCCAAGGCGGATGGATCACCTGAGGTCAGGAGTTCAAGACCAGCCTGACCAACATGGTGAAACCCTGTCTTTAAAAAAAAAAAAAAAAACCCAGTAGAGTTACACAGATGTTTATTTATCTCTCTTTCTCTCTCTCTCTCTCTCTCTCTCTTTTTTTTTTTTTTGAGACGGGGTCTTGCTCTGTCGCCAGGCTGGAGTGGAATGCAGTGGCACGATCTCGGCTCACTGCAACTTCCAACTCCCTGGTTCAAGTGATTCTCCTGCCTCAGCCTCCTGAGTAGCTGGGATTACAGGCGCCTGCCACTACACACAGCTAATTTTTGTATTTTTAGTAGAGATGGGGTTTCACCACATTGGCCAGGATGGTCTTGATTTCCTGACCTCAAGATCCACCCACCTTGGCCTCCCAAAGTGCTAGAATTACAGGTGTGAGCCACCATGCCCGGCCAATGTTTCTTTATTTCTAAAATGAAATGGAACAGAATATCCAAAGTAATGGGAACAATAATAGCTATCTTAGGTTTCAGCAAAGTACATAGGACTGCCCGAGACCATCTTTCCCCACAGCCATCAGAGAAGTTAGGATGGGGCAGAACAGCCAAGAAAGTGATCAGTTGTCCATACTGAGCTCCAAACTCCCAGGAAGAAGAAAAAGAATGGCCAAGTGCAGTGGCTCATGCCTGTCATCCCAGCACTTTGGGAGGCCAAGTCAGGTGGATCACCTGAGGTCAGAAGTTCGAGACCAGCCTGGCCAACTTGGTGAAACACCGTCTCTACTAAAAGTACAAAAATTAGCCAGGCATGGTGGCACATGCCTGTAATCCCAGCTACTTGGGAGGCTGAGGCAGAGATTTGCTTGAACCTGGGAGGTGGAGGTTGTAGTGGGCTGAGATCGCACCATTGCACTCCAGCCTGGGCAACAAGAGTGAAACTGTCTCAAAAAAAAAAAAAAAAAAAAAAAAAAGAAGAAGAAGAAAAAGAATTAGCTCACACCCAATCCCAAAGGCCTGACTTTGTAGCAGCACTGCTCAATAGGGCTTTCTTTTTTTTTTTTTTTTTTTTTTTGGAGGTGGAGTCTTGCTCCGTTGCCCAGGCTAGCGTGCAGTGGTGCTATTTCAGCTCACTGCAGCCTCTGCTTCCCGATTCAAGTGATTCTCTCACCTCAGCCTCCTGAATAGCTGGGATTGCAGGCATGCGCTACCATACCCAGCTAATTTTTTTGTATTTTTAGTAGAGATGGAGTTTTACCATGTTGGCCAGGCTGCTCTTGAACTCCTGGCCTCAAGTGATCTGACTGCCTTGGCCTCCCAAAGTGCTCGGATTACAGGCATGAGCCACCGCGCCTGGCCCCCGTAGAGCTTTCTGTGAAAACAGAAATGTTTTATATCTGTGCTGTTTAGTATTAGTCACTAGGTGCATGAGGGGTGAGCTTTTGAAACATAGCTAACATGATTGATGAACTGAGTTTTAAATTTTATTATATATTTTGAAATTGCTAAAAGAGTAGATTTCACTGATTGATTGATTGATTGAGACAGGGTCTTGTTATGTCACCCAGGTTTGAGTGCAGTGGTATGATCATAGCTTACTACAGCCTCGAGCTCCTGGCTCAAGTGATTCTCCTACCTCAGGCCTCCTAGTAGCTGGGATACAGGCATGTGCCACCCTTCTCAGCTAATTTTTTTTTATTTTTTATAGAGATGGGGTCTCACTTTTTTTTTTTTTCCTAGGCTAGTCTCAAATTCCTGGCCTCAAGTGATTCTGCTGCCTTGACCTCTCAAAGTGCTAGGATTACAGGTGTGAACCACCATGCCCAGCCAAAAAGAGTAGATTTAAAATGTTTTTACCACAAAAAAAAATGGTGAGTTTGTGAGATGATAATCCATTTGCTAATTTGCTTGATGTAGGCATTCCACAATGTAAACATATATCAAAACATCACGTTGGCTTTAGACGTGGAAGGAAATAAAAGGACTTTATGACATGGAATGAGTCCAGACACCTCAGCCTTAACTAAAGGGAGGCTTAACTAGTCCTGAATAGAACCAGAAATTCAAGAATATTGTGGGCCAGGCGCAATGGCTCACACCTGTAATCCCAGCACTCGGCTCAATCCCAGCACTTTGGGAGGCCAAATAATTGTATAATATATACAATTACTGTCAATTAAAAATAAAATATAAAAAATTCCAAAAAATTAAATAGTCACATTTGACTAACGGCTACCATATGGGACAGCGATGCTCTAGAGAATTAAGTAACACAATGGGAAAACAACCCAGCCTTAGAAATGAGGTGGTCAAGGAGACACAGCTCTTCTAGCTTCCTTTGTGCCAGCCAAGGCAAGGTTACAGAGGCTGAGCCCCATTCCTGTACAGAGGCTACAAGGCTGTTCTCCCAAGGCAGAAGCCCGTCGTGGGTTTCCATGCCATGTTCAGCCCCATTTCTCTTCCTGCCTGGCACCTAGGCTCACATTTTCTTTTTAATTTTATTTTAAGTTCCAGGGTACATGTGCCAGATATGCAGGTTTGTTACATAGGTAAACATGTGCCATGGTGGTTTGCTGTACCTATCAACCCATCACCTAGGTAGTAAGCCTCGAATGCATTAGCTATTTATCCCAATGCTCTCCCTCCCCCTGTCCCCATGACAGGCCCCAGTGTGTGTTATTCCCCTCCCTGTGTCCATGTGTTCTCATAATTCAGCTCCCACTTATAAGTGAGAACATGTAGTGTTTGGTTTTCTTTTTGAGATGGAGTCTCACTCTGTTACCCAGGTTGGAGTGCAGTGGCACAATCTTGGCTCACTACAACTTCTGCCTACCAGACTCAAGCGATTCTCCTGCCTCAGCCTCCCAAGTAGCTGAGACTACAGGCATGCACCACCACACTTGGCTAATTGTTGTACTTTTAGTAGAGACAGGGTTTCACCATGTTGTCCAGGCTGGTCTTGAACTCCTGACCACAGGTGATCCGCCTGCTTCAGCCTCCCAAATTGTTGGGATTACAGGTATGAGCCACAGCCCCTGGCCTGATGTTTGGGTTTCTGTTCCTGTGTTAGTTTGCTAAGGATAATGGCTCCCATCTCCATCCATGTCCCTGCAAAGGACATCCTCTCTTTCCTTTTTATGGCTACATAGTATTCCATGGTATATATGTACCACATTTTCTTTATTCAGTCCATCATTGATGAGCATCTGGGTTGATTCCATGTCTTTGCTATTGTGAATAGTGTTGCAGTGAACATATGTGTGCATGTATCTTTATAACAGAATGATCTATAGGATTGCTGGGTCAAATGGTATTTCTGGTTTCAGGTCTTGGAGGAATCACCACACTGTCTTCCACAATGGTTGAACTAATTTACATTCATACCAACAGTGTAAAAGCATTCCTATTTCTCCACAGCCTCACAACAACTGTTGTTTCTTGATGTTTTAATAATCACCAGGCTCTCATTTACCTCTTTCTCTGCCTCTTTGAGCTCCGCTTCTTTCTCCTTGACTCTCTGGACGAACATCTGCCTCATCTCCTCTTCTTTTTTCTGGAGTTCCCCTAGGAACTCGTTCCTTTTGGCCTCATATGTCTCCTGTAAACTGTGAACATGGTCAGGTTAATTCCTCTTCCTTTGGAATGGCTCCTATTTGATAAAACTGGCCCCAAAGATCCTCCCTGGGTTCCTCCATCCTCCCTTCCCCAGTTGCGAGCCACGTGCAAAAATAGAACCACAAAGCTGTGGGCACCTGGCTTGGCCCATGACAGCATGCCCACAGGGCTTCTGGAGGGGGATGGGGCAACCCTAGTGAACTGGAGAGACTCAGAATATCTGGTTTTATACTCTTGTTCTACAGATGAGAAAACTGATGCCCAGAGAGGTGAGGTGTCTTGCTCAAGGCCCCACAGCTAGTTAGAGGCAGACCTTTGACCAGAAGCTGGGTCTCCTGGCACTTCATCAGGGTCTTCCCGCTGCACAATGCTGCCAGGCCCTGGCTCTGAAACTGACCACATTAATGAACTATTTCAACAAATACTTGAGGAGACTCCATATGTGCTAGACACAGTACTAATTGACATGATGCTAGTCACTCAGCCTCTAGAGCCAGCAGCCACCATACCTGACATCAAGGAACTCATGTTCTAGTGGGAGATGCGCCTGGCCTGAACTTCTTTTTCTTTCTTTCTTGTTTTTTTTTTTTTTTTTTTTTGAGACAGAGTCTCACTCTGTCACCAGACTGCAGTGCAGTGGCACAATCTTGGCTCACTGCAACCTCCACCTCCCAGGTTCAAGAGATTCTCCTGCCTCAGCCTCCAGAGTAGCTGGGACGACAGGCATGCACCACCATGCCCAGTTAATTTTTGTATTTTTAATAGAGACAGGATTTTACCATGTTCGCCAGGATGGTCTCCGTCCCTTGACCTCATGATCCACCCACCTTTGCCTCCCAAAGTGCTGGGATTACCAGCATGAGCCACTGCACCCAGCCAGCCTGAGCTAATTTTTAAAGAAATAGGGTGAAACCCCGTCTTTACTAAAAATATAAAAAAAAAATTAGCTGGGCATGGTAGCGTGTGCCTGTAATCCCAGCTACTCAGGAGGCTGAGGCAGGAGAATTGCCTGAACCCAGGAGGCGGAGGTTGCGGTGAGCCGAGATCGTGCCATTGCACTCCAGCCTGGGTAACAAGAGCGAAACTCCATCTCAAAAAAAAAAAAAAAAAAAGAAAAGAAAAGAAAAAAGAAATAGGAGGCTGGGCACAGTGGAAGTCAATCACTCCAAGAAGTCAAGGCAGGTGGATCACCTGAGGTCAGGAGTTTGAGACTAGCCTGGCCAACATGGTGGAACCCTGTCTCTACTAAAAAATACAAAAAATTAGCTAGGCATGGTGGTGGGCGCCTGTAATCCCAGCTACTCGGGAGACTGAGGCAAGAGAATCACTTGAACCTGCTAGGCGGAGGTTGCAGTGAACCGAGATTGCGCCACTTGCACTGCAGCCTGGGCGGCAGAGTGAGACTCCACCACACACACACAAAAAAAAAAAAAGAAAGAAAGAAATAGGAGATAGCCTGGTAAAGAAGAGGTGGAACTGTGCTCCAAATAGGGCAGCATGTAAGAAAGCACATGTGGAGAGAGAATGACATTCTTGGGGAGCCAGGCATGGTTCACCACAGCCAAAGAGCACCATAGTAGTGGTGGAGTAGAGGGAGATGAAGTTCCTGAGTCTGGTGGAAGAGAACAGCTTTGGATACCATATTTAAAATTGGACATGTATGCACTGCATGGTTTTAAAGTAGGAAGTCATACCAGATCCAATTTGAAAATGAGAAGGGCCACTCTGGCTGTGTTGTGGGAAGGACAGATTTTCCATCAATCCAAGTAAGAAGTGACAGGATCTTGGCCGGGGGCAGTGGCTCACACCTGTAATCCCAGCGTTTTGGGAGGCCGAGGCGGGCGGCTCACTTGAGGTCAGGACTTCGAGACCAGCCTGGCCAACATAGTGAAGCCTTGTCTCTACTAAAAATAAAAAAATTAGGCCGGGTGCGGTGGCTCACGCCTGTAATCCCAGCACTTTGGGAGGCCGAGGCAGGTGGATCATGAGCTCAAGAGATTGAGACCATCCTAGCCAACATGGTGAAACCCCGTCTCTACTTAAAAAATACAAAAATTGGCTGGGCGCGGTGGCTCACGCCTGTAATCCCAGCACTTTGGGAGGCCGAGGCGGGTGGATCACGAGGTCAAGAGATCAAGACCATTCCGGTCAACATGGTGAAACCCCGTCTCTGCTAAAACTACAAAAAATTAGCTGGGCATGGTGGCGCGTGCCTGTAATCCCAGCTACTCAGGAGGCTGAGGCAGGAGAATTGCCTGAACCCAGGAGGCGGAGGTTGCGGTGAGCCGAGATCGTGCCATTGCACTCCAGCCTGGGTAACAAGAGTGA
>NW_022437042.1:3269553-3306995 GCF_009761245.1 Sapajus apella
AAAAAAAAAAAAAAAATTAGCCGGGCGTGGTGGCAGACGCCTGTAGCCCCAGCTACTTGGGAGGCTGAGGCAGGAGACTTGCTTGAACCCAGGAGGTGCAGGTTGCAGTGAGCCAAGATTGCGCCACTGCACTCCAGCCTGGGTGACAGAGCAAGGCTCTTTTCTCAAAAAAAAAAAAAAAGTGACAGAATCTTAATGTTATGGGCTGGGAGGGGATGGAGGGAGCAGTAAGGGAAGCAGAACTCCCAGGACTTGGGAGAAGCCCAAGATAATTCTGATTATCCTTGGGCAACCAGGTGGTTGTTGGTATCATGAACGGCAACAGGGAATGTTGGAGAAGCATGGTTAAGAGGGAAGAAGATGAATTCGATTGTTCACAGCTTGATTTTCAGGGAGGTCCTCTATGGGATGTCTGAGTGGAAATTTCCAGGATGCAATCGGATTAACGGGTTTAAACCTCAGAAGTAAAACTAGCTTGGGAGTCATCTACTTCTAGGCGGTAATCAGAACTGTGAAAGTGAAAGGACCAGCTGCAAAGAGAACAGAAAATGAAAGGAGCAGAGGCCCTAGGAAAGAACCCCAGGGGGTACATCAACATTTAAAGGAGTAAGGTGAAGAAAATGAGCCTGCAAAGGAGGCTAAGAAGATAGCAGGAGAGAGGAACAGAATCAGCCAGGCAAGTGCTAGAAAAGCCAAAGGCAGAGAAGAGCATTTCAAGGAGCAGTGGGGAATGGCATAAAGTGCTGTGTTGAGATCAAGTAAGATGGAACCCAAAGGCCACACTGAACTTGGCCACAAGTCTGAGATTCCTGTTCTTGGAGAGAGGCATTTTAGTGGTTGTGCTGGGGGCAGAAGCCAGATTGCACTGGGTTGAATGAATGAGAGATGGGGAAGAGGAACCAGTAAATACAGAACAGCTCTTTCTCCCTCTCATCCTGTCAAGAACCTCTTGACAGGGCAGAGGCTGGTAAGAAAGCAGTGTTAAGAGAGAGTTTCTTTAGCACAAGAATGCTTACATGCAGCATGGGAAGGAGCTGGCAGAGAAGGAGTGAAGAAGGTGAAGACAGAGGAAACAGGTATTCAGGATGGAGGGGAGGAGACCAAATGACCAGGTGGGGGCACTCCTACTCCTCTACAAATGCAGATGAAAGCTGCGGGCGGGGAAGAGAGCCAGGCAGCTCCCACCGGAAAGAGAAAAGCATGCCTTCCCCCCAACCCCAGGTGTGCCAGTGGCCCCTGGCCCCACCTGTCAGTAGAGGGCATCAGCCTGTCCCTCTTGAAGCAAGTATCCCCAAGGGACTGGTTAGGGTCTGCTCCCAGGCCAGCTTTAGGCTGTGAACAGGTAGTGTAAGATCTCAGAGGCTTGTTGAAAGTCTTTTTAACCAGTAGACATCTCCCTCACTTGCTTATTAATGCCTGACCACAATAAAGGGCACCACGTGGTAATTTCAACTGTGGGGCTGATTTCACACATCATGCATAGAGATCAGACACATCTACTTGGCATACCACTCCTCTCTGCATAATAACCTGCTTTCAGAAACATTCCCCTTCTCTCCAAGCATTCTGATTTGAGAAAGATGCCAATGATAATCAACATCCTATGGTCAAAGCAGAACTTGCACTTGAATGCAGACACTAAGGACAACCATTGAAGAGCTTGCAGTTCATCAATGCAGCCAAGGGATTGCTACCTGGTCCTATCATCTGGGTTTGAGAATAGGGAGGTGGGTAAAGAACAGACTGGAAACCTGTCTGAGGTACCTGATGAAGAAAGAAGGGCAGAGGATAGTTACAAACTGTCACCCCGTGGAACAGGGCCTCAGCTTGGGGATCCCCTCCAGCACAGCTGCTTGGAGTTGTCCAGCATGCGTGTGTGTTGGGGGGGGAGGGTGATCAGCCTTGCTGGTCCTCTGGGCCTCCTCCCTTTGCTTTCCCTTAAAAGCAAGGCTTGCTTTCCAAGCCTGTGCCCCACAGCTCTCCTGGCAGGTGTGCAGAGGCAGAGGGTGCACAGGCAAGCACAACTGGCAAGTGAGCCACCCTGCTCCTCGAGGTCTTAGCACCTGTGTCTGGCCTCCCCTGTGAATCCTCCAGGGCAAGGCTTCCACACCGCGTGGGTGGGCTGAGCTGAGCTGGGCTGGGCTGGGCTGGGCTGGCAGGAGTGGTACCTGAAGGGTTTGCTGTCAGGGTCGGTGTCCTTGAAGCCCATCTCCTCCAGCTTACAGCGGCGATACAGCTCATAGTGCCGGGTGTGGGTCTGCTCCCGCAGATCCTCCATGTTGACCCGAATCAGCATCTCACGCAGCTTCACAAAGTCGCAGTGGGCCTCGTTTTCAACTGCATAGCGGGGTTTGGGGTATTGAAAGTATGTTGAAAGGAAGGCCGGCAGAAGCACAAATGGATGAAATGAGAGGCAAAATGTCTAACAGTAGCGTTGCCTTGCAATCTGTGTATTTAGATCCTGTGAATTTACTTCCTCTCTTTTCTACTGAAAATGCAAATGAACGGTTACAAAAATGGCAGTAATAAAAAACTGTGATACCATAAAAATACTTATTAAGACAGTCAGTAGCACCACAATACAAATTCAGCAGTTAGAACCCTCAAAAGAATGTTTGATCTGCACCACTTACAGGACAACAGCACATATGCATCTATCCATCCATCCATCCACCCATTCGTCCATCCATCTATCCATTCATCCATCTATCCATCCACCCATTCTTCAGTCCACTCATATGTCCATCCATCCATTCATCCATCCATCCATCTATCCATCCATCCATCTATCCAACCAACCATCCAATCAATATTTGTGGAATCTCTGTTCCCAGTATGTGTGAGGCACTGGGAATTCAGAAATGAAGTCATGGAATCTTGCTCTTAGGAGCTTACAGTTTAGAGGAAGAATAGATGCAAACAGACAAATACAATTCAATGCAAAATTACAAAAATGGAGGGAAAGCCAAGTTGCAATGAAAGCTCAGAAGAGGGGGGCCTAAGAGCTCCTGGGAAAGTGAAGACTTCACCAAAGAGAAAACCCCTAAGGTGACTCTGGAAGGAAGAATAGGAATTTATCAGGCAGAGAAGGGAACAGTGCTTGCAAGGTGTCAATGAGGTTAGGCAAGGTTATGTAACTAGCAAGTTGCAGAGTTAGGGTTCAAATCCAGGCAATTTAGGGGAGGCAAAGAATATGACCACGTGACAAGGCCTCCAAAGAATAAGGGGAAAGAATTAGGATATTGATAGATGACAGTGACAAGGAGGGGTGTGGACCGCAGGCACAGCCCACCTGGATGTAGAAGCTTCCAAGGAGGTGGTTTCTTTAGAGGGTAGATAATGGCCTGACAGTAGCAATGGTGACTAGGAGCAAGGGGACCCCACTTTCTGGCCTGTGTGAACAAGCCTCCTCCTCAAAAGGGTGCAAGCAAAGGTGTGCATTTTGGGCAGTGGTCAAGAATGATAGACGTGGACCAAGTCATAGCAAAATCGATTTCTGGATGGACCAAGTCATGAGCAGCACTTTGTCAAGGTGGCTACAGGTGTGTCTTCACTGCGTCGGATGGTGGTATTTGGCTTGACCAAGTAGGAAAAATGGTGTCTGAAATGATGAACAGGCCAGATTTTTCAAAATCTGGAAAATCTTGGAACACCCCAGATTCTGTCTTACAGGGTCTGGAAGAGGGTAGTTGGGGCAGAGAGGGGGTCTGGGATGAGCAGTCAGCCATAGCGAAGCAGACTGCATTGTGGTCATGAGAGTAATCTTTCCAAAGCCCAAATCAGCTCACATAATCCCTCTGCTTCAGACCCATTGCATTAGGAATAAAGCCCCATGCTGTCATAGAACACAGGCTAATATTAAAGATGACATCAGTGAGACAACTTCTCAGGGCTATGCTATATGCTATCTCCTCCGTCTCTGGACGGTGATCTCTGGTGGTCAGTCAGAAGGAGTGAGTCCAAGGCCCCTGCAGGCTGCCTAAGCAATATTCAACTTCTTCCTCATTTAAGCAGAACAGTCAACTCAGACTTACAAGAAAACCTTTCAACATCCCCTTTTTTGGTTAGGTTCAGGGTAGTCCACGTCAGACGAAGTCAGTCACTGGAACCATGTCTACTGGCTTCTCCTCATCTCACTTCAGGTTCCTGTTTCTCAGACCACAAATCCATTCCCAGGGTGGGACTGTGGGTCCAGAAACCATTTGCAAACATTCCTAGTGAAGCACCCCCAGCTCCGAATGGCAGAGACCAGATGTAACATAGCTCTCATAACCAGTCTTGTCCTACCTATGGAAAATCCAGCTGTTGCCAGTGGGTCTGTGGGGTGTCCTAAAACACGCCAGCCATCATATGTGATGTGGACAACTCGCCGCCCACTTTCAGGTGTTTCCTTAATGTAGGGATGAGTTTACAGAGAATCAGCCACTCTCTCACACAATGCCCCTATAGGCCACAGCCTAGTTTCTAGCTGGAGACTCTGAGGACCAGAGACCTCTTCTGCCCACAGCACTGTCCTAGGCCTTGTCTTATGCATTAAACCGACTAGCCCCAAGGGTAAGTTAACATATGTCAGGCAGATCACAGAAGGAACTTCCCTGAGTGTAGTACAATATAAATGATTACTTTTCAATTCTGAAATAATCATACATACAAAAGAGGACATGAAATGTATATGTGCAATTTAACGAATTTTTGAAAAATTAACACCAACGTGTCCACAACTCAGGTTAAACACTACCAGTACCTTGGAAGCCCCTGATGGCCCCTTCCCAATCTCCTGCCCCTCTAACCCCCCACTCCCCTGGCAATGAGACTTAACCCCTCTCTTGACTTGGGGATTATCATTCCTTTCTTTTTCTTAATAGCTTCACCTCTTATGTATACATTCCTAAAAATATATATATCTTGTTTAGTTTTGCCTCTTTTTGGAATACATACAAAGGGAATCCAATGGTATGTATTTGTTTTTTTTCTTACTTTTTTTTTTTTTTTTTTTTTTTGAGTCTTGCTTTGTCACCCAGGCTAGAGTGCAGTGGTACAATCTTGGCTCACTGCAACCTCCACCTCCCAGGTTCAAGTGATTCTCCTGCCTCAGCCTCCTGAGTAGCTGAGACTACAGGCACATGCCACAATGCCCGGCTAATTTTTTTTGTATGTTTAGTAGAGATGGGGGTTTCACCATGTTGGCCAGGCTGGTCTTGAACTCCTGACCTCAGGTGATCCTCCTGCCTTGGCCTCCCAAAGTGCTGGGATTATAGGCATGAGCCACTGCACCTGGCCCAACAGTATGTATTTTTCTATGATTTATTTAGCTCAATACTATGCTTCTGAGATATATTCATGGAGATATAACTATAGTTAATTCATTTTTGCTGTTACATAATACCCCATTATATGAATATTCTGCAGTATTTTAAAAATATTTAGGTATTTAAACTTTATGTTAAAGATTATAACTTTAAAAATAATTATAATTGTTTAAAATATTATTTTAATTTTTTAAAATTTCAATAGCTTTTTGGAGTATTTTTGGTTCTGGTTACATGGATAAATTGTATAGTGGTGAAGTGTGGTGCACCCATCAGCTGACTGGTGTGCATTATACCCAATATGTATTTCTTTTTTTTTGAGACAGTCTCACTCTGTCATCCAGGCTGGAGTGCAGTGATGCAATCTTGGCTCACGGCAATCTCTGCCTCCTGGGGTTCAAGCGATTCTCCTGCCTCAGCCTCTTGAGTAGCTGGGATTACAGGCACATGCCACCATGGAAGCTAATTTTTATGTTTTTAGTGGAGACAGGGTTTCGCCATTTTGCCCAGGCTGGTCTTGAACTCCTGACCTCAGGTGATCTGCCTGCCTCGGCCTCCCAAAGTACTAGGATTACGGGCATGAGCCACGATGCTCAGACCCAATATGTAGTGTTTTTTGTTGTTTTTATCTTTTTGAGATGGAGTTTCGCTCTTGTTGCCCAGGCTGGAGTGCAATAGCACAATCTCGGCTCACTGCAACCCCTGCCTCCTGGGTTCAATCGCTTCTCTTGCCTCGGCCTCCTGAGTAGCTGGGATTACAGGAATGCACCACCACGCCCAGCTAATTTTGTGTTTTTAGTAGAGATGGGGTTTCTCCATGTTGCCCAGGCTGGTCTCGAACTCCTGACCTCAGGTGATCCACCTGCCTCGGCCTCCCAACGTGCTGGGATTATAGGCGTGAGCCACCACCCCCAGCCCCAACGTGTAGTTTTTTAAAAACCCTTACCCCCCTCCCACTCTCCCACTATTCAGTCTATTTTAATGGATATCTGGATTGTTTGTAATTATTTGTCGTTATGAACAATACTACTGTGAACCATCTTGTACATCTCCTGCTGCACTTGGGCAAGTACACATGCTTTCTGGTGCACTCCTTCCTACCTTGCAAGTTCTTGTGTTTTAGGAATACTTTTCCCATTAGAGACAGAGGGAGCTTGCTCTCATCAGAGCATCCTGATACAGAGCCAGAGTTAGTTTGCTAGTGATTCCTATGGCTATTTGGGACCCATGCCAAATGAGCAGAGACTTGAGACAATTTAGAAACTTGTCATATAGTGGCTGGGGGCAAACAGACAGACAAAAGGGACTTCTTGTGTATTGTCCCTCTCCTGGAGACTCACTCACCCTGCACAGTGCCCCAAGGATACTGTCGCGCCCTCATCATCTTGTTGCCTATCTTCAGTTCTTCTGTGCTGCCGATGACAGCAAAAGGCAGGTGGGCCTGAAACCGAAGGCAAACAAAAGCTGAGAACTGCAGAAGAAAGGCACTGAGCATTACACAACCCAACTGCTATTCATCGCCGGGGCCCCAGGCCTTCACCCTGCAATGTCCCCCACTGTCATCATCATCAACACGCATTTATGAAGTTCCCAAACTATGTGAGGATAAGAAGCCTAGTCCAAGCTTCTGCTGTTCAGAAATTCACAATAGAGGGTGACAATGACATGGTTGAATGCATTGGGAACAAAGAGAGAAAATAAGCAGAATAATAAGCAGATACACAGATTACCAAGCTATTCGCTATTCACAGTTGCTGTTGAGGGGAAGAGCCTTTGGAAGATCGGGGAGTGGAAGGAGGGGGTTTCTGTATGGATGGAGAGAATAAAGGAGAACCAAAGGGTCTGGGATCACTGCCCCTTCACCCTCCCTAGAGTGCGAGACCCCCGAGATTAGGTCTGTACTGAGACCACACAGCCGACTGAGGTGTACTGCCCTTGTTCTCATCCTTCCCTGGAGCAAGAGCTCACACCGAACTCATGAGCCTAGAAAGCAAGTCACTAAGGATTTACTCACATGACCGTGCTGGGTTCTGCTGTAGGTGCTGTAAAGCAGACAGAAGCAGCAGAAGACAAGTTCCCTTGCTCTCTAGGAGCTTACAGTGTTGTTGGGGAAGCCCAAATGACATACTTCAAGTCATATAAGATAGTATGTGGTGGCTCATGCCTGTAGTCCCAGCACTTTGGGAGGCTGAGGCGGGCAGATCACGAGGTCAGGAGTTCGAGACCATCCTGGCTAACATGGTGAAACCCTGGCTCTACTAAAAATACAAAAACTTAGCCAGGCATGGTGACACATATCTGTAGTCCCAGCTACTTGGAAGGCTGAGGCAGGAGAATTGCTTAAACCCAGGAGGTGGAGGTTGCAGTGAGCTGAGATTGCACCATTGCACTCCAGCCTGGGCAACAGAGCAGGACTCTGTCTCAAAAAAAAAAAAAAAGGCCAGGCAAGGTGGCTCATGTCTGTAATCCTAGCACTTTGGGAGGCCAAGGCAGGTGGATAACAAGGTCAAGAGATTGAGATCATCCTGGCCAGCATGGTGAAACCCCGCCTCTACTAAAAAATACAAAAATTAGCTGGGTGTGGTGGTGCATGCCTGTAGTCCCAGCTACTCGGGAGGCTGAGGCAGGAGAATCATTTGAACCTGGGAGGCAGAGGTTACAGTGAGCTGAGATCATGCCACTGCACTCCAGCCTGACAACAGAGCGAGATTCCAACTCAAAAAAAAAAAAAAGTATGTGATCAATGGCTCAAGTATATGGTCTGGTGCCCTGTACATAGTAGGTGCTTAATAAATACTTTCTGAATGGCAGCGGTAGGGCTAGGGAAAGAGGAAAGAAAGGCAAAGGACAAATAGGTTTTGAGCTTGGTGCTCACAGGGAAATGAGGAGGCGGGCCTGGCTTTATGGGTCAGAGAAGAGAAAGCTGCCCCAACTTGGTAGTGTGGGGTCTGGTAAACGCTCACAGAGCCCCAATCCACAAGGAGCTGGCCAGCTTGTCAATGCTGAGTCACCACAGCCAAATGGAACCACAAAATCAATGTTTACCGACCAGGTGAGCCCAGGCAGGGCTTTGACTAAAAGGGCTTTACATCAACAGGTAAAAAGCCTATGGAGAAAGCTTCATAGCCTGCTTGCAGAAATAGGCCATAATCTCAGATATTTTGAGCCATTTGCCCACTCATCCATTCTACAAATATGTACTGAGCTCCTACAATATATGCTAGGCGTGAAGAATGCTACAATGGCAAAAAAGCACAGAGCCTGGCTCCGGAGAGTCCCCAGTGTGTTGAGGGAGAAAGCCATGCCAACAATGATCATACAGCAAGATCAGGGTTGTAGCAGAAGTGGAGGAGGCAGTGAGCCGAGATTGCACCACTGCACCCCAGCCTGGGCGACAGAGCAAGACCCTGTCTCAAAACAACAACAACAACAAATCAGGGTTGTAAACAGAGGCTCGAGGGCTGGAGTAACACAGAGGAAAGAAATTAACTTCGTGGGAAGTCAAATAAGTCGTTTCAGAGTAGGTAGTGGCAATCATACTTATAGCATTAGCATCAGCTATGATTTATTAAGCCCTATGCACTGGGTACCAGCAGCTTTAATATGGCATTGTCTCACTGAATCTCTACAACAACACTGTATGGTAAGTTGCCTTATTATTCTGTTCTTTAGATGGGGAAACAGGTGTGGAAGGGCTACGGGACTTGCCAGTAGGCACACAATAGTAAGGGACAGAATGAGGTATGGCATCCCAGTGTCTCTGACTTCAAAGCCTACCCCTTGCTGGTTTGCTACTTCCATTTAAGAGGTTCAAGCAGTAGATGAGGTGCATACCCTAAACCCTGGGGGGAACTGGTTGTGCAAGACCAGATTATCAGAGGCAAAGCAATTCAGGGAAACCCACAGCAAGTCTGTTGCTTGTTTGTTTCATCCGCATGCTGATCTCACAGCCAGTCCTTCCTCTCCATTCTCCTCTAGCTCTGGACCCCAAAAATGTCCTTCAGAGCAGAAGAACACCAGATTTCATCAGGAGCTCAGCTCCAGGACTCCACCAATCCCTCAGATTGCATGGCCACCAGCTGAAGCTGCTCTTCTTTCACCCTCTCCCCTCTCAGCTGCTATCAGATGATTGTCTCAGCCACTCTCCGACCCCTCCGCACTCCACTGACTGTCCCTTAAATCTGGACATAGGAAAGTAGGAAAGAGGAGGTTATGGAAATGGAAGCTGGGTGTGGGGAGGAGATGGGAAATGTTTCATCAGTCCTGGGAGGGGAATGATCAGAAGGGTAAGTGGGAAAGTGACAGACAGGCATTTGGGGGGCACTGAATTACTGAATATGCTGCCCAAAGGCCTGAGCATCTCCAGTCTTTGCCAGGAGGGTTGATCTGGCCACAATTCATTCCCACTCAGGGACTAAGACATGTCGGGAGCCTCAAATCCACCCCTAAACACTTCCTGGGAAAACATTTCCCCTGCAGAGACCCTACAGCTTCAGCCGCATGACACAGAAGAGCCAAGGAGCGGTGAATGCAGAGAGCTAGACTGAGGGAGGAGGTGATAACGAAAAACCACACTGTAGCACTCCCTCTCCTCCTGGGCTCTCAGTTGTCAGTGATGGAGGAGGAAGGCATGTGAAGTGGGAGGTGCTTCTCTGAGTTCGAGAAAAAAAACCCAAGAAGAAAACAAAGGCATACAAAAATGTCAGTATTCCCTCCGGCCTGTTCCATTTTTATCATCAAGAGTCACTGTCAGAATGATGGGGTGACTTGCTTCCCGCTTTTCCTCAAACTGCTGTCATTTGATTCTTCTAGCTCAAAAACACAGCCCCAGCCCTCCCATGGCACACTCCTTTGCAGCTGGCCTGTCTGTTTTGGGAAGTATGTGCAAGGTAGGCATTTCCCAGTGCTCTCCTTTCGTTTGATTTTCACAACATCCTTCTATGGCAATGATCATAAGACCCATTTGTGAGTTGGGGGAACTGGGATACAGAGAGGTTAAACGAGTTGCCTAGGTCCCTAACTCCCATGCCCGGATCTTCTGAAGCAGCAGCACCGAGGCCACCGAGCTTTGGCTGCCAACCTCTTCCAGCCACCTAGGGTGGCCCACACTCTGCCTCCTGGCTACATGGCATCTGCTGGAAGGAAGCAAGACATGACACGCAGGAAATCATGAGGACCAGGCTCTGGCCCTCTATTCCACTGCTTTTGAGAAACAGATGGTTATGACAAGCAGAATGGAGTTGAGCAGAGCAGACAGCAGATACCCACTCTCCCCCCGCAGCACCACTGACCATACTCCTAGGTCCTACCAATGGATCCAAATCTGAGGCCGGGCTTTCTGCTGTTTTTCCCAGGTCCCTGCAGGAAAGTGACAGACAGGGGTGGCATTTTCTATGAGTGGACCCAGGGAGGAGACTCTCATAGATGCAGGGGAGTGTTGCTGCTGAGCACACACAGGCATCTTAGAGGAGTGGGGAGTCTGCGTAACTCTCTCACTCAGATCTCCCATGAGGCTCCCTCAGATGTCAGATTTCCCAGTCTTAGAAAACTCCAACAACAGATAGTCTCAAGCCTCCCTTGGGAGTCCATTCCTGGATTCACTCCCTGTCTTAGTGCATTTTGTCTTGCTACAACAAACTACCTGAGACTGGGTAATTTATCAACAATAGAAATTTAATCCTCAGGCCGGGCATGGTGGCTCACACCTGTAATCCCAGCACTTTGGGAGGTCGAGGCTGAAAAGAAAAGAAATGTAATCTTCATAGTTCTGGAGGCTGGGAAGTCCAAGGTCAAGGCACCACCATCTGGTCTGGTGAGGACCTTCTTGCTACATCTTCACACAGCAGCAAGACAAGCTAGCCTAACACTGCATGATGTCTCTTTAAAAAGGGTCTTCATCCCATTAACAAGGGAGGAGCGCTCATGCCCAATCACTTCTTAAAGGCCCAGCCTCTTAATATTATCACACTGGCCACACCTGAATTTTGGAAGGGATACAATCAAACCATAGCACTACATTTACCAACTTGTGTCTAACTTAAATTCTTCTTGGTACATTGTAAAGTACTTAATAATCCAATTGGCGTGAGTTCTTTTATTCTTATTTCACCACATTCATTATACTTGGGAGGCTAGATGATTGTCTTCCTCGGCCCAGTGAAATAGACACCATTAGAACTCTTTATTCCTCATCTAATGATCATATTCTGATTGGGCTTCGTTTCCTCCCAGGGTGGACAGTGTTTCCCAGTTAAGCTAGTCCCCATTTCAGGCTCCTGCTGGTGGCTGAACAAGACCATTGGCTGATTTGCTCTCAAGTCAACCACTGGTGATTCCTTGAAAAGTATATGCAAACAATGGAAATACCACTGCTGTCTCACAGGAAGAGATGAACTTGTGCCTGTGGGTCTCCCTGTGACCCTACTGGTCAATCATGTGCTCTCACTGGGCCCAAATGTCAATTGCCTTTCTGGGAACCAAACTCCAGACCTCACAAATGGCCAACTAATGGAGCTGAGTCAAATAAGTAACTGGGCCTTTTTGCTTGTCCTGGCCATGGTTCGAGCCATTCAAAGCACATCATTAAATTGAAAACAACATAGCAATTTTTAGCATTAAAGTCTACAACCTTGAGAGAGATCAGAGCATGGGTTGAAAATAGCATGTGACAAGACCTCTCTCCCTTCTCTTGCGCCCTCAATCTAAAATAAGGTTTTCAAAGGCCAAGCTCGGTGGCTCACGCCTGTCATCCTAGCACTTTGGGAGGCTGAGGTAGGTGGATCACGAGGTCAAGAGATCGAGACCATCCTGGCCAACATGGTGAGACCCCATCTCTACTAAAACTACAAAAATTAGCCGGGTGTGGTGGCGCGTGCTTGTAGTCCCGGCTACTCTTGAGGCTGAAGCAAGAGAATCACTTGAACCCAGGAGGTGGAGGTTGCAGTAAGCCAAGAGCATGCCACTGCATTCCAGCCTGGCGACAGAGCAAGATTCCATCTTAAAAATAATAATAATAAAAAAATAAGGTTTTCTGGAGCCACCCATAATCCAAGGTGGTGGCTGGGACCTCATTATTCTCAATTCCTGCCACAAAAATCCCCCATGGTGAGAAACAGGACATTGTACAGTCTTCTCCACTCAGGCAAGAGACTTCTTCCACTTCAGCTCCTATGACAATTGGCTGGGGTGGCTGAGGCTGTGGGGCTGAAGTCAAACCCAAAATTGAAAGCCCAGCACCCATTCCTCCTACAACTCAAGCCGCAGTCTCTGAGGATGCAGCTTCATACACCACAGCTTGTGTGGAGACTCTGGGGGCTTTTGACACAGTTGTTTGGTGGCAGGCAGCTAAGCAATCCTATGTGTATATTGATAGCACCCTCTTCCCCATCACAGCACATGTAACACAAAGCACTCACACGCAGGCTCCTCTTACAGGCATGCCAATTCCAGGCACACTAACTGTGAGGCCACTCCTCTTTCCCACTCAAAGAAAACACAGTGGATTAGCTGGGCATGGTGATTCATGCCTGTGGTCCCATCTACTCAGGAAGCTGAGGCAGGAGGATTGCTTGAACCCAGGAGGTGGAGGCTGCAGTGAGCTATTGCACCACTGTACTCCAGCCTGGGCAACAGAGTGAGACCCTGTCTCAAAAAATAAAAAGCACAGTGGGATGCAAGGGAGTAAGTGGTGAGTGGTTTATGGTAGGGTTAACCCTGAGTCCACTCGAATTCCCTCCCTCCATCTCTTTCATTTTTTTGTTTTGTTTTTTCAGATGGAGTCTCGATGTGTCGCCAGGCTGGAGTGTAGTGGCACAGTCTCGGCTCACTGCAACCTCTGCCTCCCAGGTTCAAGTGATTCCCCTGCCTTAGCCTCCTGAGTAGCTGGGATTACAGGCACGCACCACCACGCCCAGCTAATTTTGTATTTTTAGTAGAGATGGGGTTTCACCATGTTGGTCAGGCTGGTTTCGAGCTCCCGACCTCAGGTGATCTGTCCACCTTGGTCTCCCAAAGTACTGGGATTATAGGCATGAGCCACCGCGCCTGGGCACTAGTTACTTTATTTTGAATTTCAGCAGAGATGAGGTCTCGCTATGTTGCCCAGGCTTGAATTTTGTTTTTCAAAGTGAAACACAATTATGAGTAACAAAGGACCCAGAATCCCTTCACAGCCATAGCAGCATGCTTGACAACTACTGCTGCCTAGCCTGGGGGTTTCCAGCGTTGAGGTTGTGCCTGTCCTAGGCTGAGCAGGAGGCCAGAGCCGAGCTGAGAACAGAGCCCAGGATGATTGTTACTCCCAATCCACGAGGTACCAAGATGTGGTTTTGTGTGACACCTTGAGATGGCTGAGAACTCTCAGTCCCTATTTATTCCTAGCAAAGCAAACGACAAGCCTGAAAGCTGCTTAGTGACTTAGGGCATCAGCGTTCAGAAGATCTCCATGGGGACTGATGTCCTGATGTGACTAGCCGCTTCCAGGCATCAGTGCCGGTGACACCCAAACAACACTTCTCTCGAGGCTCCCATTTTTCTGCAAACTAGGCTGTCTCTTCATAATAGAGCCTAGTTTCCATCCAAATGCCTTGACTTCTCGAGAGAACAAGCGCTAATCTTTTATATTTTTTCCATGCCCATGGCTGGTCAGAGAAGATCTATCTCTACCTACCAAGCTCCAGATGGCCTTGCCCTTGAGCTAGATTTGCCTAAGAAGTTGATGGACTTCTAATAACAAACACATCTCGGGTGTACTGATGGACAGGAAGCCAGGTGAGACAATGGCTTGCTGCCCTGCTATGCTAATTTGTTGGCCAATTCATAGGAGGTGGCAGCTGATGCTGTAATGATAACTTAGAGGGCAGCGGCAGCAGGAAAGTTTGCTAAAAATGGCTTTTATTACAAGGCTTTCCTGAGTTTGGCTATACCCAGGCATTATGTCATTAGGAAAACCTGATGCCACTCAACAGCAAAAAAGAAATCTGTTCCCAAAGCAGAGGCTTTCTGAAAGCTATTAGCTGTCTCCTTGAAATCACAACATTGAAGATTTCACAGCAACACCATCAACACATTGGAAGGAAGCAAATTTGCCTCTCTGCCTTCTTTATTACTCATTCCCCTAGTAGGGAAAAGTGGGGGAAGAGAGGAAAGATGGCAAGGGTTTTTGTTTTGATTCATTCACACTTAATAAAGCAAAGAAAACACTGATTTTTTTTTTTTTTTTTTTTTTTTTTTTTTTTTTTTTTTTTTTTTTTTCAGATGGAGTCTCGCTGTGTCGCCTGGGCTGGAGTACAATGGTGTAATCTTGGCTCACTGCAAACTCTGGCTCCCAGGTTCAAGCAATTCTCTCTGCTTCAGCTTCCCAAGTAGCTGGGATTATAGACGTACACCACCACGCCTGGCTAATTTTTTTATTTTTTTAGTAGAGACGGGGTTTTGCCATGTTGGCCAGGTTGGTCTCGAACTCCTGACCTCAGATGATCCACCCGCCTCAGCTTCCCAAAGTGATGGAATTACAGGCATGAGCCACCGCACCCAGCCAACCCTGATATTTAAAAATAACATCTCTTGGCTGGGCACAGTGGCTCATGCCTGTAATCCCAGGACTTTGGGAGGCTGAGGCAGGTGGATCACCTGAGGTTAGGAGTTTGAGACCAGCCTGGCTAATGTGGTGAAACCCCGTCTCTACTAAAAACACAAAATTAGCCAGCCACCTATAATCCCAGCTAGTTGACAGACTGAGGCAGGAGAATCACTTGAACCTGGGAGGCAGAGGTTGCAGTGAGCCAGGATTGCACCACTGCACTCCAGCCTGGGCAACGGAGTGAGACTCTGTCTCACAAATAAATAAATAAATAAATAGGCCAGGCACCGTGGCTCACACATGTAATCCCAGCACTATGGGAGGCCGAGGTGGGCGGATCACGAGGTCAAGAGATCAAGATCATCCTCGCCAACATGGTGAAACCTTATCTCTACTAAAAATACAAAATTTAGCTGGGTGTGGTGGCACGCACCTGTAGTCCCAGCTACTTGGGAGGCTGAGGCAAGAGAATAGCTTGAACGCGGGAGGCGGAGGTTGCAGTGAGCTGAGATCTCACCACTGCACTCCAGCCTGGTGACAGAGCAAGACTCCATCTCAAAATAAATAAATAAATAAATAAATAAGTAAATAAAATCTCTCTAGTCACCAGCAACGTTGTGGGCTTAGATCATTTATCCTCCCAGGGCCAGAGGGCTTGATAATCTCAGCACTGAATATTCCTGGGACCCCAAAGCCAGCCAACTTTTTCAGCCTTTGCTTCTTTCACAGCATCAATTGTTCTGGTGTTGCTTTGGTCTGAGACAAAGACTGTCCGCCTTTCATACAGTCCCATGGGGTCTGCCTGTCCCAGACCAGAGCAGCATCAAGGAGGTGGGTGGAAGGAGAGGTCTGAAGGCCCTGCCACACATTCTTCCCGGAGTTGGCCTTCCCTTTCCCTCAGTTTCTGGCTATTAATCTCAGCATCTTGGAGGATTTGCGGCAGCCACTACTAGGAGAAAGGAGCTGTTTTGGTTCTGGATTCTGTCTCACAAATACCTGAGACTTAGATAATCAAGAGTTGACTTGGCTGGGCACATTTGCTCACTCCTGTAATCCCAGCATTTTGGGAGGGGGGCAGATCGCTTGAGCCTAGGAGTTCAAGACCAGCCTGGCCAACACAGTGAAACCCTGTCTCTGCTAAAAAGAGAAAGAAAAAAAAATAGCTGGGCATGGTGACTAATTCTCATGCCTCAGCCCCCTGAGTAGCTGGGATTATAGTTGGCATTTGAACCCAAGAGGCAGAGGTTGCAGTGAGCTGAGATTGGACCACTGCACTCCAGCCTGGGCAATGGAATGAGATCCTATCTCAAAAAAAAAGGAAAAGGAAAAAAAAGAGTTTACTACACTAAGATGGATGGTGAAGATGTTTTGCTGCTATTTGGTAAAGTAATAATAATGAAGGGGTCAGCATGGTGGCTCACACTTGTAATCCCAGTACTTTGGGAGGCTGACATAGGAGGATCGCTTGAGCCCCGGGCTTCAAGACCAGCCTGAGCAACATAGCAAGACCCAGTCTCTATGAAACATTGAAACATTAGCCAGCCAGGAATCGTGAATGCACCTGTAACCCCAGCTATTCGGGAGGCTGAGGTGGGAGGATCCCTTGAGCCCAGGAGTTTGAGGCTGCAATGAGCTGTGATCACACCACTGCACTCTAGCCCCGGCAACAGAGCAAGATTCTGTCTCTAAAACAAAATAATGATAATCATGATAAAGAACAAATGGCCAGGGAGTTGAACCCCTGTGCTCCCACTCACGTTCATGGTTCCGTTGATCTCTGCCACCGACTCATCATCTGTAGGAAACTGATAGATCTGGACTCCATTGCTGACAAGCTCGCTGGTGATTTTGATTTTGAACTTTGTTAGCTCACTCTTCGAAATGGCATCTGCTTTGGCAATGATAGGGATGATGTTCACCTGGGAAGAGGAGGAGCAAAGTGGGGTCATTGTTAGTAAACTGCAACTGACAGCAGCATGACCTAGGACTTCCACCAGCTGCCAGAGGGAGCCGCTCAGCCCCGCAGTCTAGGGCTGGCCACTTCTGTAGCCAAATGACAATATAATAAACAGCAAGTATTAACTATGTTCTGGGCACTGAACTAAGTGGTTTACATAAATTAGCACAATTCATTCTGATGATAACCCCTCCAGGAGGTATTATTAGTACAATTTTGCCAATGAGAAACTGAGGCATAGAGAGGTTAAGTAACTTGTCCAAGGCCACAAAGCAGGTAAGTAGCAGAACTGGAGAACTGGGATTCAAATCCAAACTCAGCCTTATTACTAAGTGTCTTGTCTTGTCCTCCCCTCCCCTCTCCTCTCCTCCCATCCCGTCCCCTCCCCTCTCCTCACCCTCCTCTCTCTTCTGTTCTTTTCTGGAGATGGAGTCCCGCTCTGTCACCCAGGCTGGAATGCAATGGCGCAACATTGGCTCACTGCAACCTCCGCCTACTGGGTTCAAGCGATTCTCTTGCCTCAGCCTCCTGAGTAGCTGGGATTACAGGTGACCGCCACAATGCCCAGCTAATTTTTTTTGTATTTTTAGTAGAGATGGGTTTTTTCCATGTTGGCCAGGCTGGTCTCAAACTCCTGACCTCAGATGATCCACCTGCCTCAGCCTCCCAAAGTGCTGGGAAATACAGGCGTGAGCTACCGCGCCCGGCCTCCCTAGTGTTAAGCATGAGCTGTCTATCAGTTCAGATCCAAGTTGATGAGCTGTGTGGTATCTTGGTATCAAGGTTACTGCTTGGGAGATTTGAAGCAAAAAGGTGACAGCTGGGAATCTGTGGCTGACAGGAGAGAGGTGGCTCCTCCTTGCTACCAGTAAATTGTGCCAACCCATCAGGTCCAGGCTAGCCCCAGCCAGGTGTGATGTGGACCCACATGAGATGGCAGGGAAAAGCAGCAGGGACGGTGCTCAGCGAGGACGCACACCTGGCTCCCTTTCTGGCAGCAGACACTGAATAACCAACTCAGGTGAGGAAGAACCTCTAGTTACAATTTGATCTGAGACTTATGCAAAAAGAGGTATACTGCCTGAGTCTCATGATTAATTTCTGAGTAAGAAAAGCAAGTATATTGTTTCCTGTTATCTGTCTTAAATTAAAAAAAAAAAAAGAAAAGAAAAGAAAAGCAAGTATAAATGCCCAATTTCAGGCATCAGGAGAAAGGCCTAATACAAACCAAAAGTTCAATCCACCTAAACCCTAATCCTTGAAATTCCTCCAAGAAGGGACAAGGCTTTTACTGCAAGAAGGCAAAGAAACTTGAAATACACATGTCTTTGTGAGACAGAGCACGCTAAGGTCTGGTTGACACGGGGAGGACAGTCATTCCTGCCAGTAGACTCCAAGGGGGACATAGGTGGCACTCAGGCCCTGGGCTCTGAAAGGGGAGTCTGGGAGCTCTAGACAGGGAAGATAAATCCTGCCTCCTTTGCACTTTGGCTTAGGAGGGCCTCTGAAGGCTGATATCACACAGGTGCTGAGTCAAAGAAAGACTGAACCTTGTAGGCCCCTCCCTTGAAGTCTTTCAGGGAGAAAGGGATCAAAGCCCTTGCCAAGATGAAACAGCAGGCAGAGCCTCTTCTCCTTGGCACTTTCACCAAGTCCCCACTGGCACACTATAAACATATCTCACGCCTGTAATCCCAGCACTTTGGGAGGCCAAGGCGGGCAAATTACCTGAGGTCAGGGGTTCGAGACCAGCCTGACCAACATGGAGAAAGCCCATCTCTACTAATAATACAAAATTAGCTGGGCATGGTGGCACATGCCTATAATCCCAGCTATTCAGGAGGCTGAGGCAGGAGAATATTTGGAACCCAGGAGGCAGAGGTTGTGGTGAGCCGAGATCGCGCCATTGCACTCCAGCCTGGGCGACAAGTGAAACTTTATCTCAAAAAAAACTATGTATCAAAGGCTTAACCCAGCCCATCCACCAGGCCTGCAGCCATGTGGTTCACCACTGCCCCTATACAGGACATGCAGGGCATGGCCACATTTCAAGAGCAGCCTTTTATTCATGGGCCATGAGCCCATTACTGTGAAAAATGAAAAATTGCTCCTATTCTGATGAGAACTGAAATTCAGTTTTAAAGTGGATGTCCTACTAAATGGCTGCATGTAAATTCATTTTTTTTTTTTTTTTTGATGGGAAGTCTTGTTCTGTCACTCAGGCTAGAGTGCAGTGGTGCGATTCCAGCTCATTGCAACCTCCACCTCCCAGGTTCAAGCGATTTTCCTGCCTCAGCCTCCCCAGTAGCTGGGATTACAGGTGCACACCACCATGCCCAGCTAATTTTTGTATTTTTAGTAGAGACAGGGTTTTGTCATGTTGGTCAGGCTGGTCTCAAACTCCTAACCTCAAGTGATCCGCCCTCCTCAGCCTCCCAAAGTGCTGGGATTACAGGCGTGCGCCACCACACCCAGCCTAAATTCGATTTTTGTAAAATAAAAAAGCATGGAGTCAGAGCTAGGTCCAAATCCCAGACCCATTTCAAGCTGTCTCAGGTTGAGCAAGTGACTTGACTTTCTACCCCTCAGTTTCATCATGAGTGAAATGGGAATAATAATAGAACTCACCACCGGCCTATTGGAAGGACAAAATAAAATAATGCATATAAAGTACTCATCACAGCATCTGGCACACATTAAATAGTAGCAAAAATGTAATTAGTCTTTTTGAAGAATCCTGTGGTCAATTCTTTTGTACAGCAAATAATCCTCTAACAAGAAGAATCATTATCTAATTTATACGTGGTGTAGAATTTGCATTTTTAAGTTTTTCTTAAAGCAAGACAATGCCTGATTTCCACAGCCATCTTTCTCGGGCATGGAAGCATTATGACATGGGGTCACAGATTTGAGTGTCACAGAATCTGCACTCTACAGCAGCTAGTGATATGACAATGAGCAAGTCATTTAACCTCTCAGAGCCTCAGTTTTCTCTTCTGTAAAATAAGGATAACAATAATGTGTACTTCACGGGGTTGGCATATAACGAGGGTTTTAATGTTAGCTGGAATCATAAAAGTAATTATTGACAGTAAGAATGAAAACTTTTTTTTTGAGATGGAGTTTCACTCTTGTTGCCCAGGCTGGAGTGCAATGGCACGACCTTGGCTCACTGCAACCTCCACCTCCCAGGTTCAAGCAATTCTCCTGCCTCAGCCTCCCGAGGAGCTGGGATTACAGGCGCCCACCACCATGCCTGGCTAATTTTTGTATTTTTAGTAGAGACATGGTTTCACTATGTTGGTCAGGCTGCTCTTGAACTCCTGACCGTGTGATCCGCCTGCCTCAGCCTCCCAAAGTGCTGGGATTGCAGGCGTGAGCCAGCATGCCCGGTCCAGAATGATAACTTTCAAAGTCAAGTTTGCATGTTTGATTCTAGCCAGTTAACATTGGGGCAAAGAAAAAACAGCTTTCTATTGCCAAGGCTTTTGCCCCTAGACCCAGGGAGCCGTCTTGCTATTCCCCAGAGGGATCAGGGCAGAAAGACAACTCAGGGCTTAGATCACAAAGCGTATGATGCTGGTGCTGGGTCCGTAACACCATCTTTATGGAGGGACAGGGAATGAGAAAGAGGATGAGGATGCCACAAATCTCTCCCGGAAACCCACACTTACTTTGCACAAGAGATCAGTAAGAGTGAGCCCCCCGCCATCCCCACCCCTGCCTCCTATACCTTACTGTCCAGCTTCTTCATAGTCACTAGGTCCAGAGACTTCAGGGAATGACCCGTGGGGGCAATGAAATACAAGCAGACGTGAATTCGGGAGTCATGGTAGGTGTGCAGCACTCTTCGGATCTTCAGCTCTTCCTGCAGGTAGGCCTCGAATTGTGCGTCAATGAATTCCACGATGGGTTTGTAGCTAAAAGGGAAAGCAGGGACAGAGGCGGACCCCGTCAAAAACTTGGATCTTGACACTGTCCCTTTTGGAAGTTTCAGATGCCCTCTGTAATCTTGACTCTCTCCCATCCAGCTGCATTTCTCCATCTCCCTTCAGGGGGCCTCCGATCTTGTCACCCTGGCCACCTTCTCAGTCCCTACATGAGCCAAACCTATGCCCATCTGTTCACCTTCACCAGAATGCCCCTTTCTCTCTCCTCATCCCAATTCTGCCCTCCCAGACCTCAGGGCTCAGCTTAATGCCCTCTTCCTTCCTACAACCTTCCCCACTTATGCCAGAAAGCCCTTCTGCAAGCCATGGGCATAACAAAAAATGGCATTCAACTGCCTTTTTTTTTTGAGACAGAGTCTTGTTCTGCTGCCCAGGCTGGAGTGCAATGGAGCAATCTTGGCTCACTGCAACCTCTGCTGCCTGGGTTCAATCGATTCTTCTGCATCAGCCTCCCAAAGTGCTGGGATTACAGGCGTGAACCACCACAACTGGCTCAATTGCTTATTGTTGCTTTGCAAGGATTCTCTCAAATAGGCTGTGTCTTCCTGAAGGGCAGGGCCTGTGAAGGGCAATTCTGTGTCCCTCAGGAGGCCCCAACGCAGCATGGAGCTCACTGGCTGTATCTGTAGCGGGGCTGATTTCCTCCAAGCTGGGCTCGTGTCTTTGCTTCCTTTATCTCCCCTACAGTGCCTAGATGGGAGCTGGGTACACAGTGGGTAGCAAGACCTCTCTTTGGCCCCCTGCTGGGCAATCTTGTGAGAACACTCAGGGCTTCTCATTCTCAGTAGGATTAGTGGAGCTCCCCATTTGGCTCCCCCAAGGTCAAGATATTCTTCTGATTCTCATTTCTACCAAGGTAGTGACTTTAAAATCTAAGTATTCAGGTCAGGTGCGGCAGTTCATGGCTGTAATCCCAGCACTTTGGGAGGCTGAGGCAGTCAGATCACCTGAGCTCAGGAGTTGGAGACCAGCCTGGGCAGCATGGCAAAACCTCGTCTTTAGTAAAAATACAAAAATTAGTTGGGCATGGTGGCATATGCCTGAATCCCAGCTACTCGGGAGGCTGAGGCATGAGCAACACTGAAACCCAGGAGGCAGGGGTTGCAGTAAGTGGAGATCACACCACTGCACTCCAGTCTGGACAACAGAGTGAGACTTTATCTGAAAGAAAAGAAAAGAGAAGAGAAGAAAAGAGAAAAGAAAGAAGGAAGGAATGAAGGAAATAAATCTAAGTATTCAGGCAAAATCTGGTAAAGCTATTCCCCACCACACCCTCCACACATGGACACAGACTCAACCAGCTCACTGAGTCTCCATGCACGGCTCCTCTAGCTGGCCCCCAAGTCTTGCCAAGCCTTCTTCTTCTTCTTTTTTTTGAGACAGAGTCTTGCTCTGTCACCAGGCTGGAGTGCAGTGGCACAATCTTGGCTCACTGCAACCTCCGCCTCCCAGGTTCAAGCAATTCCCCTGCCTCAGCCTCCTGGGTAGCCGGGACTACAGGCACGCGCCATCACACCCAGCTACTTTTGTATCTTTAGTAGAGACACGGTTTCACCACATTGGCCAGACTGGACTTGAACTCCTGACTTCGTGATCCACCCACCTGGACCTCCCAAAGTGCTGAGATTACAGGTGTGAGCCACCACGCCCAGCCGCCAAGGCTTCCTAAACAACAGTCAGCCCTCTATGTCTCTGTGTCTTGGTCATCTCTAAGAAACTTCCCCTTCTCTCTGTCCCAGTCCCCTCCCAATTTGTCCCCATCACCCCTACAGCCTCTTGCTTCTCTAACTAGGACAGCTTAGCCAGCCCTGCCTCTTGTTCTCATCTCCCCTGTCTGTCTGCTGCCTCTCTGGCTGAGGGGCTGCCTCTTTTCAGGCTAGAAGAGGCTTGTCATGTGGGCCCAGGGCAGGGAGTTTTCAGATACCGCTGCTAGAAGGGAACATGATGATCAAAGGAGGAGCTGGGCCCAGCCAATGCCTCCCACCTGCAGAAGCTCCCAGCCTGAGACTTTTTCAAAGATCACCCTAGTAGAAAAGGGGGAAGTAGCCTTTTAAAAAATAATCACAGGATCCTAGATTCTAAGAGCTGCAGCCAGAGCAGAGATCCAGGTGCAGGCTATCTCTGGAGCCCCAGAGAAAAATCTTTCTTTTTGGATGGAATTTTGCCCTGTCATCTAGGCAGGACTGCAGTGGCACGATCTCCACTTACTGCAACCTCCGCCTCCAGAGCCCTAGAGAAAAATCTAAAAACATAGTCCTTTTTTTCTTTCTTTGATCCCTCTGAGCCACTGTTCTGAAGGGCAATCGCATCAAAGAATCTCTTGGTTGCAAAGATCCTTAGAAGGTTCCTGACGAGTTTGGAGTGAGGGTGGAGGATGTATCCCCTAGGCCTTTCAAATTAATTTTTGGATGATTTGCTGATTCGAAATAGTTGATCATGGCACAGCTTCATTTTTTTCTCCATTACATAACTTTTTTTTTTTTACTTTATTTTTTTGCTTTGCAGAAGGAATCAAAAGAGGAAATAAAATAAAGCTAAAAAGTACATTTTTTGGCTCCCGACCCCCGGCCCCAATATCTTGAGTGATACACTGTGCCTGTCTTACTGCAATTCCCTCTGGCTCTCAGAAGCTCTCAAGATGTACATGGATCAGACTAGCCAAACAAGCCAATCAGCCTCCAGGATTTGGTGTAGATGAATCTTAAATGGGTGACTTATCTCTGTCTTATTCATCTCTGTATCCTCCATGTCTAGCCTGCTGTCTGGAACATAGTAAAGTTTCCTCTGCTGCTCTGTGTTCCCTCCACCCCGGGGTCCCAGCGACTCATCTTCCCGCCGTCCGAGGTGGCCACCTCTCCCCCACATTCTGTTGTGCTGCTCACTGGATTCCAGTGGGTGGTAAACAAAATCCCTTACTCCTTTTTTTTTTTTTTTTTTTTTTGAGACGGAGTCTTGCTCTTGTTGCTGCAATGGCGCCACCTCGGCTCATTGCAACCTCTGCCTCCCAAGTTCAAGCAATTCTGCTGCCTCAGCCTCCTGAGTAGCTGGGATTACAGGCGCCCACCACACCTGGCTAATCAAAATTCCTTACTCTTACAGGCTACCTCCTCCCAAACTGCTTCCTTCTTCTAAGTGACACCCGACTATCGTTCAAAGATGCTGCTTTTCTCATGTCCTTCTCAACTGGAAATTTCTTCATCTCCACACCCAAGTCCCATGGAAGGGCAGAGAGGACAGCTTTCTTCTAGCTCTTGATTCCCTTGCTCACTGTGATCTCCTCCATCTTCGACCAAAACCAGCTCCAACAGACTCCATCCCTCCCCATCACATTTCAAGACAGGCATTCTTAACACAGGGACCTCCTGGGATCTAAGAACAGAATTCAGAGGATCTGCGAACTTGGATAGGGGAAAAAATACATCTTTTTCACTAATCTCTAACTGACGTTTCTTCAGCTATGAACGTAGATAACAATCTATAGTAATGTTAGCAGTACCTGTGATTTCATAACCAATAGAAATCACTGATATCATCATTTCCCATTCCAGTTGTTGCAAATAGCTCAGAATAGCATTTATACTCATTATGACATCCAAATTCTGATCATTATTAAGCCTGCATATAGATATTATTCCAGAATTGATAGAGAAGCACGTGGATTACTAAGTCACAATTTTTAAATATTTTACTAACCGTATTTTTGGTATAACTGGTATATTTTAGGCAGTTAAAAACATTCTTTTGAGAACAAGCCCATAGGCCTCACTAGATTGCTAACGGGGCCAACGACACAAAGTAACCCCTGGTCTAGACAATAATTCTTATTCATTTCGGATAATGATATGTACTATGAAGATCCTCCAATAGGGTAATGGGATATACATGTGATTGAGGGTTTAACTACTTTAAATACAGTGATCAGGGAAGGCTTCTCTAAGGGTGAGACATTTGAGCCGCAAGGATGAGGATGAGAGAGGAGATATCTGGGTGAAAAGCATTGCAGGCAGAGGAAATAACAAATGTGAGGATGGTCCTGACGCACAAACCAGTCTGACAGGTTTGAGCAATAGGAAAAAGGCCAGGGAGGTGGGGCTTGGTGAACCCAGTGTGAGTAAACTATTCGCAGTAGCCCAAAGGTGGAAACGACCCAAATGTCCATCAACTGATGACTAGATAAGGAAAACATGGAGGCCGCTGCCATGGCTCACACCTGTAATCCCAGAACTTTGAGAGGCTGAGGCAGGTGGAGTTCGAGACCAACCCAGCCAACATGGCGAAACCCCTGTCTCTAATAAAAATACAAAAATTAGCCAGGTGTGGTGGTGTGTGCCTGTAGTCACAGCTACTCGGGAGGCCGAGGCAGGAGAACTGCTTGAACCCGGGTGGCGGAGGTTGCAGTGAGCCAAGATTGCACTACTGCACTCTAGCCTGGGCAACAGAGTGAGATTGTGTCTCAAAAAAAGTGCCTTATTTCTTGTATCTCTGGCACCTCACACTGTGCTTGTCACACAGTAGACATTTAGTAGTTTATAAAATGGACTAGGTTCCCACAGCAACTTGATTCTCAGTCTTGTGGATTCTTTTTCTCAAATCTGCCCCTCCTCTCCTCAAAGCTTCTCTTTCTGTTCAAGCCCTCATGATGTCTCCCATCCTCAAGAGTTGCCCCTGACCTCCTTGTCCCCCTCTAAACATGGCCTTGTGTATTTCTCCCAGCTCAGACAAGCTTTCTTTTTTATCTGTTTTTTAGAGAAGAGGCCTCGCTCTGTTGCCCAGGCTGTAGAACAATGGCATGATCACAGCTCACTGTGACCTTTAACTCGTGAGCTGTATTCTCCTGCCTCAGCCTTCTGAGTAGCTGGGACTACAGGCGCACACCACCCCACCTGGCTAATTTTTAATTCTTTTGTAGAGACAGGGTCTCCTTACGTTACCCAGGGTGGTCCTGAACTTTTAGGCTCAAGTGATCCTCCAACCTTGGTCCCACAAAGTGCTGGGATTACAGGTATGAGCCACCGTGCCTGGCCTAAATTTATTTATGCAAGAATACCTATTCTGTCTTCCTCACAGAAAACCTTTATTTTCAACTTGCTGATTATCTTTCCAGACCTTTTTCTATGCATTTACGCGCATAAATAGAGAGAAATGTTTGTGGTTTTATTGGGGGGGGGCAGATTTACACACATGGCATCATGATCATTCTGCAGCTTCTTTTTTTTCACTTCACAAGATATCCTGGAGATCTAGTCATGTGAGTATATATTGATTTACCTCATTCTATTAAACTGCCAAGCACAATTCCATGGTATGGTAATTCCATAGTTTATTTAATTGCTCTGTTGGTCGAAATTTAGACTTTTTTTTTTTTTTTGAGACAGGGTCTCACTCTGTCACCCAGGCTGAAATGCAATGGCACGATCTCGGCTCACCACAACTTCCGCCTCCCAGGTTCAAGCGATTCTCCTGCCTCCCAAGTAGCTGGGATTACAGGCATGCGCCACCACTCCCGGCTAATTTTGTATTTTTAGTAGAGACCAGGTTTCCCCATGTTGGTCAGGCTGGTCTCGAACTCCCGACCTCAGGTGATCCGTCCACCTCGGTCTCCCAAAGTACTGGGATTACAGGCATGAGCCACCTCACCAGCTTAGACTGTTTAAATTGTTTTTCATTCAATAACCAAAGCTGCAGTGAACATGCTTTCTGTATGCTTCTGACGAGTATGTACAACTGTTTCTCTAGGCTGTATACTTAAAGGTGGAGATGCTGGGTCATAAATTATTCACATTTAAAATTTTAATAGATGCTGCCAAATTTGCCCTCCAAAAAGTCTGTATCAATTTACAGTCCCATCAACATGAATGAAATTACCTTGTGTTAGTGGATATTATACCATCTTTTAGTTTTTGCAAATCTGATGAATAAAAAATATTTCATTGTTTCATTTTGCATTTCTCTAATTACTGGGGAAGTTGAATGAGCATTTCACATGTTGATTGGACATTTGTATTTCCCCTTCTGTAAATTATCTGTTTATTTCTCGTTGAACTGTAGAAGCTCTTTTTCCATTTTAGAGAATCCTTTGTCTGTTATTTGGGCTGCAAATATCTTCTCCCCATCTGTAGCTTGTTTTTACTTTTGTTTACGGTATCTTTCAATACAAAAGGGTTTTTTATTTTAATGAATTTAAATCCATCAGTCTTTTCTTCTGTGACTTTTGAATTTTGCGTTATGATTAGAAAAGGCTTCTCTACCCCCAAAGTTATAAAAATATTCTCTGATGTTTTCTCCTTATATTTTTAGAATCTGTTTTTAGTCCAATGGGAATCTATTTTTGTGAATGGTGTTTGTGTGAGAGGGTCTCGTTTTATTTTTTTCCTAAATAGATGGACTATTTTCCCAGAATCATCCCTTGAATAGTCCATTCTTCCCCTGCTAACTTACATATGCTAAATTTCCATACGAGCAGGAATCTGGTCTTAGACTGACTTTTCTCTTCCGTTGCTCTTTTTGCTATTCCGATGCCTTTACATCCTTACTTTCCATTCACTCAGCAATCACAGTAATCTGGCTTCTACCCACAATTCCCCTCGAATTATTATTCCAAAATGTATTACTGACTTTCATGTCACCAAACCCAATGAATATTTTTCAGTTTTCGTCTTCCTGGATACCATGTATCATTCCCTCCCATATGCTGCATGATTCAGCTCTCCCTTGATTCTTCTATCAATAAAAATCATGATCCGCTGGGCACGGTGGCTCATGCCTATAATCCTAGCACTTTGAGAGGCTAAGGTGGGCGGATTGCCTGAGGTCAGGAGATCGAGACCAGCCTGGCCAACATGGTGAAACCCCATCTCTACTAAAAATACAAAAATTAGCCAGGTGTGGTGGCAGGTGCCTGTAATCCTAGCTACTCCAGAGGCTGAGGCAGGAGAACTGCTTGAACCTGGGAGGCAGAAGTTGCAGTGAGCTGCACCATTGCAGTCCAGCCTGGGTGACAAGAGTTAGACTTCATCTCAAAAAAAAAAATCATGATCATAATATCTTCAGTTTATGAGGTGAGGTGGTTACTCTGTGCCAGGTGTTTAAGCATTTTATATTCCACACATGTCAAATGTGCTTCACCACAACTCTCTAAGGTAGGTATTATTTTCATCATCATCATCATCCCCATTTTACAGATGAGAAAACTGAGGCATAGAAAATTTAAATACCTTGTTGAAGATCCCTGGGCTAAAAATATGGCAAGATGGGATTTGAATCCAGGTCTAAGACCAAAGCCTAGGTTCCTAAGCACTCCCCTCTAAGCCTGTCCTTCTCAGTCTCTCCTTTAAATGCCCTTTTCTCCAGCATCTTTTTTTTTTTTTTTTAGATGGAGTCTGTCTCTGTCGCCCAGGCTGGAGTGCAGTGGCTCAGTCTCTGCTCACTGCAACCCCCGCCTCCCGGTTTCAAGTGATTCTCCTGCCTCAGCCTCCCAAGTAGCTGGGACTACAGGTGCTGGCCGCCACGCCCAGCTAATTTTTTGTATTTTTGCTAGAGACAGGGTTTCACTGTGTTTGCCAGATGGTCTTGATCCCTTGACCTCATGATCCACCTATCTCAGCCTCCCAAAGTGCTAGGATTACAGGTGTGAGCCACTGCACCCAACCTTCAGCATCCTTTTTTATTTTTATTTTTTGAATGGAATCTTACTCTGTCGCCCAGGCTGGAGTGCCATGGCATGATCTTGGCTCACTGCAACCTCTGCCTTCCGGGTTCAAGTGATTCTCATGCCTCAGCCTCCCAAGTAGCTGGGATTATAGGCACGCACCACCATGGCCAGTTAATTTTTTGTATTTTTAGTAGAGACGGGATTTCACCATGTTGGCCAGGCTGATCTTGAACTCCTGGCCTCAAGTGATCTGCCCACCTCGGCCTTCCAAAGTGCTGGAATTACAGGCTTGAGCCACCGTGCCCTGCCTCCAGCATCATTTAAATGGTAGCTTTCCACAGTATCCGGCCTTACTCATTTCTCCTCCCAGTTTATGCACGTGCCCTTGTAAACAGGACATTCTAATGCCTGGTTTCAATGCAGTTTCACTGACATATCTATGCTAACAGCATGAAGAAAACACTGCTTTTTATTACAGATCCCTGGAGCTTACTCCACCCCTGCTCCCCAGTGAAATTTCAAGGAGGCTTTTCATTTCTACTTATTTATTATAAGTATGTATCATATTTATAATCAGGAAAAAACAATATGGATATTTTAAAAATATAATGGAAGTAGAATTGCCTCTGAGGGGCAGTATCTCTTCAGCCCTCCCAAGCCATCATTATCAAGGCATTGTCCAATGTTAGATATGTTGAATGTATGTAACTAAAGGAACTGTAAGAAATTTAATTAAAGTTTTTGAGCAATCTGCAGCTGAGATTAAGTACTCATATCGTGGCCTGAATATCCCCATTCTCCAAAGTTTAATATATTCTCAACCAAACAAGAATAGCACAATAAGCATGCCTATACAAAGCAGAGGTGGCCGGATGCAGTGGCTCACGCCTGTAATCCCAGCACTTTTGGAAGGCTGAGGTTGGAGGATCACTTGAGGTCAGGAGTTCGAGACCAGCCTGGCCAACATGGCGAAACCCCATCTCTACTAAAATTACAGAAAAATCAGCGGGGTATGGTGGTGCATGACTAATTTCAGCTACTGGAGAGGCTGAGGCAGGAGAATCGCTTGAACCCGGGAGGCGGAGGTTGTAGTCAGCCAAGATTGTGCCACTGCATTCCAGCCTGGGTGATAGAACGTGACTCCGTCTCAAAAAAAAAAAAAACCAAAAACAAAGTAGAGATGTCTTTTTTCTAGAATTTCAAATGCAAAACAGAACTCAGTTCCATTATGAAGAAGCTACATATATTTATTCATTATAAGGAAGTAAGCGTGGCTGTTACAGCTTTAAGGGGGAAATAAAAGAATTTGACATAAAGTTCCTCTAAGAAGCAAAAGAATCCTGAAACGATAAGAAGACCCTCTGCTCAAAATGATGAATGGCCCTTTCTGAGATTAACACATGTGATAACCACGTGACTTCTGGTTAAATGCAGATGGTGCCTGACCCCACCCCTTATCACATCCTCATCTCTGAGCCTCACCTACTCTTCACTCATACACATTCTCAAACCCCCACATCTTTTTTGTTTGTTTGTTTTGAGACAGAGTCTTGTTCTGCCTCCCAGGCTGGAGTGCAGTGGTGCAATCTCAGCTCACTGCAACCTCTGCCTCCCAGGCTCAAGTGCTTCTCCCACCTCAGCCTCCAGAGTAGCTGGAATTACAGGCACCTGCCACCATACCCAGCTAATTTTTGTATTTTTAGTACAGACAGGGTTTCTCCATGTTGGCCAGGCTGATCTTGAACTCCTGACTTCAAGTGATCTTCATGCCTCAGTCTCCCAAAGTTCTGGGATTACAGTCACGAGCCACCTTGCCTGGCCCCCTAACATATTTCCTAGCCCCTCTCCTATCTCTCTGCTTACTCCTGTTCAGTCCCTTTTCAGGGTGTCTTTTCCTTCGTCTGTGGATTTAACATCCCGAGATTTTCGTCTTTAGTCCCGTGTTCTTCTCACTCTACTGTGATCCCTGGACGATTTTACGTATGTCCATGGTTGGGACATGTCACCTCTACCTTAATAACCCAATCCATATTTCTAGCCTCTTGTGATCTCCAACTCTGTGTGTTCAACTGCCTCACGTAACTCAGTATTTCTCAGACAGATCAAACTCAACATGTCCAAACAGAGCTGATTATTTTGAGCCCTGGTTCTCTTATGGATTGCCACCACGTGTCCACTCTCCAAAGCCAGAAATTTTGGCCTCATTCTAGATTTTTCTTTTGCCTTCACAACCCTACACCAAGTCCTGTTGTTATTTACCTACTCAGTATTTAGCAAGTCTGTCGCCTCTTTCTTATCTCGGCACCTATTTTACCTCTGGCCTCGATGGTAAATCCCTCTGTGATCTGGCACCTGCTTACCTCTTCAGCCTCCTCTCCCCTGTTTTTCCCCAAGCTTATTCCAAGTGCTAGCCCAAAGGCAGAACCAAGTTTTTCCAGCCCTTACACTTACGCAATTTGAAAGGCTCTCTGAGGAAAACAATACAACTTTGTGACTGAACATTAGTTACAGAGTTCTGGAAGGGGCCTGTACAATCTTCATTAGCTTCACAGTGCCTCTGCCTCTGTCTAGCTGCACTACACAGAGAGAGCAAGCCGCACTTTCCTAGAACACACCAGAATCCTGCACATCACTTTGCCTTTACACAGGCACTTATCTCTGCCCAAGATGTCCCTCTCTCCCTTCCCTTGGCCACCTGGCAAAACAGTTCGTCCTTCAAGAGTCAGCTCAGGACACACATCCTTTGGGTAGGCTTCCCTGACCTCCCTACGTGGACTTGACCATTCTCACCCTTGTGTTCTCATTGTAACTTGTCCTTTATCTCGTTGTACCCTGTTCTTTACAGAACATCTTATACTCCATGGAAATTATTTGCTTAAAACCAGTTTTGCCTGTGAGTGCCTCAAGGGCAGAAACTAAGCGGTTCCTTTTTAGATGGTCGGAGCCCGACAGTACCTGGCGCAAGGTAGGAGCACAAGACATGTTTGTTGCATGGAATTGAGACCCAAACCATGTATATTACAGGCACCCTTCTTTTGGTGAAGTGAGTGGAGTGGAGCAGTTGCTGTAAACAAGGACCCTTGACAGGGCCGATGCTTGGGAGGTATCTGCTGCCCACACCATTCTGGGACGACAGGGTAGGGCCCAGTATCTGTGCTGTCTTCAAGACCCCCATGGTGAGCTCCTCCGTGTGACCCTCTACCAACCTCCCCACCTCACCCCACTGCCTTCCTTACCTGTCCTCTTTGTTGATCTGGTCCCCAAAGCCAACTGTGCTAACGATCGTGAGCTTTAGCCCCACGTTGCTCTCTTGGAGGTCATAAGTATTAGACCGGAGCTGGACACCTGGCTGTGTGTGGGTGGCTGGCTCCCCTTCGAACTTGGTGTTGAACAGGGTGTCCATGAGGGTGGACTTGCCCAAACCTGTCTCTCCTGAAAAGCAAAAGGATAAATTATGGTCTGTTCGCATATTGACTATGCAGCCCTTACATATCACGTTTCAGATATACACATGTTGACATGGGAAAATGAACATGATAGGCCAGGTATAGTGGCTCACGCCTGTAATCCCAGCGCTTTGGGAGGTCAAGGCGGATGGATCATGAGGTCAGGAGTTCGAGACCAGCCTGGCCAACATGGTGAAACCCTGTCTCTACTAAAAATAGAAAAATTAGCCGGTCATGGTGGTGCACACCTGTAGTCCCAGGAGGGGATTGAGGCAGGAGAATCACTTGAACCTGGGAGGCGGAGGTTGCAGTGAGCCGAGATCACGCAACTGCACTCCAGCCTGGGCAACAGAGGGAGACTCCTCCTCAAAAAAAAAAAAAAAAAGAAAGAAAATGAACATGATAAAATATAAAGCGAAAAGCATATAGAAGCAGACGAACTATACGATCTCAGTTAAATGAAGAAGACTGAAAGGAACTATATCAATGGATCAGCAGTAGTCATCTCAGATAGTAGAATTGAGGTAATTTTCATTTTATTCTTCCAATTTTTCTGTCATTTGGAAATTTTACCTTGAGTATACACTGCTTTTACAGTCAGAAAAAGAAATTATGTTACAAGCAGCAATGGAAAGGCATAGCTATGCCTAGAAAAAAAGACTGAAAGGAAATACAATATACTCTTACCAATGGCTATCTCTGAGTGGTGACCTTATGTGTGGTTTTCATCGTTTTCTAAGTGGAATATGTAATATGTATAGTTTCTTTCATAAAAATTAAAGGGCTGTTTTAATTTTTTTTTTTTCTTTCTTTTGAGATGAGTCTGTCTGTCACCAGGCTGAAGTGCAGTGGTGCTATCTCGGCTCACTGGAACCTCTGCCTCCCAGGTTCAAGCGATTCTCCTGCCTCAGCCTCCTGAGTAGCTGAGATTACAGGCACGTGCCACCACGCCCGGCTAATTTTTGTATTTTTAGTAGAGACGGGGTTTCAACATTTTCACCAGGCTGGTCTTGAACTCCTGACCTTGTGATCCACCCGCCTCAGCCTCCCAAAGTGCTGGGATTACAGGCATAAGCCACGGTGCCCAGCCCTTAATTTTTTTAAAAGGACAACGGTGGCCAGGCGTGGTGGCTCACGTCTGTAAGCCCAGCACTCTGGGAGGCCGAAGCGGGCAGATCACTTGAGGTAAGGAGTTCGAGAACAGCCTGACCAACACTGTAAAACCCTGTCTCTACTAAACAAATATATGTATACATACACAATTTAGGCTGGCATGGTGGTGGGCACCTGTGATCCCAGCTACTGGGAGGCTGAGGCAGGAGAATTACTTGAACCAGGGGAGGTGGAGGTTGCAGTGAACCGAGATAGCGCCACTGTACTGCAGCCTGGGCAACAGAGCAACACTCCGTCTCAAAAAAAAAAAAAAAAAAAGAAAGAAAGAAAAAAAGACAACGGCCCCTTGTCAAACAAATATCCTCTCATCCCAGTCCCCACCTCTCCTCCCTGCCAGGCCTAAACAGCCCTTTCTGGATGCCCCAAATGTGCCTCCCAGCGGTGAAAACCATAGAGGCCCCTGGCTTATCCTCCCAGCCGGGTTGAACTTTCAGTGAGACAGTTTTTAACTAAGAGGGGTGGGGTAGGGAGACCTAGCAGACCACAAATTCTTCTTAACCTTAAATTTTCAACAAACTAGCCATTTGTTTGTTTAACTACTAGGCTGTGGGATACTAATAAATCAAACCATTGGAATTTTAAAAGTCCCGAACTTCGCACTAGGGAAATGAGTAGGGGAAGGGCTTGGCAGACTGGTGAAGGTTTTGGGGGCTTATTTTTGGGAGATCAGGGGATACCAAGCCACTGTCAGGAGCCAAGGAGAGTTCAGGGAATGGGACATCACAAGAAGTCAGGAGTTGGTGACACAGGGGTTAGATAGGAATCTGATATGAGGCCACTAACTGAGCTGGCCACTAAAACCACTTATAATCTTATAATCTCTACAGATCCAGGCTGTATTTGACCCCTCAGCCCACCCCAAGTGACTCAGAAATACCAGGAATTAAAGAATCAGTAGAGAGGCAGGGACTAGGAGAGATCATATCGTTAATTACTCGGGCCTGCCCTTTGAAGACAAAGACTACCCTCCCATTTTATTCTGCTACCGTCATCCCTGTTTCTCCCTCTCCTCTCCCCAACCCAAGGGGGATGTGAGCCTTGACTTCTCTTCACAGTGGGGACTGGGTTTGCATTGGGCAAATCGTGGCCTGGCAAATCCCCCCTCAGGACCAAAAGCACACATCTGCAAGGTGGTTCAGGGCTACAGTTAGGGCTTCATGATGCAGGAACTGGAAATGTTCCATCTCCCCTCCCCGCTCGGGGTGTGTCTAGCCATGCTTCTTTTATCCTGAATAATGAGCTATGAATGCAGGAGGTGCCTTTTAAAATATCTGTCTATGATAAGAGTTTTCTATGTGTGGACAGTGAGAAAGGAGAGAGAGAGAGAGAGGAGGGAGACAGGAAGAGGGAGGGAGAACAAGGAGAACATTCAATTCAGTCTGGCTACCCAGCCCCCCAGTCCAATTTCATAGCCAGGTCTGACTAACTTGGTAAATTGCCACAGTGTGCGGAAATGGTTCCTCACACAGACCATGTTTCCAGCCAGGGTCTGCTATATCCATTAGCAGCAAAGACTCTCGGAGAAGAGGCCCCCTTTTTCCTCTCCTAAAGGAACAGGAAGTATTTGGGTCCCAGGAAGAATTTGATGAGGTGAGGCCTTTGCCATGGGAGGTGGCAGACTTGGCCAAGCAGTGGAATGTATCACGCCCCCACCTCACACAAGGTTGGGGTGCAGCTTAACTGTAAACGGGGCCAGCACCTTGGAGGTGGGAACATAGTGCGGCTCCCACATCCTAACTCACCTCCCCTTTCGAGGGCACTGAGGTTTGAGCTACATTTTAGCCCATCTTCCTATGTGCCTGATGAATTTTCCAAGTACATCCTTACTCCCAACTCCCTTCTGTTCTGTGAGCTCCCTGCCGAATGCCCTGCAGCTCCTAGGGAGTAGAGGTCCTATCTCCCCAGCACCCAGAGTGGGCACCCTGGCTTTCCAATTCTAAGAATTCTCAGAGGCAGGGCGCAGTGGCTCACACCAGTAATCCCAGCACTTTGGGAGGCCAAGGCAGGTGGATCACGAGGTCAAGAGATCAAGACCATCTTGGCCAACATGGTGAAACCCCATCTCTACCAAAAATACAAAAATTGGCTGGGCGTGGTTGCGGGCGCCTGTAGTCCCAGCTACTGGAGAGGCTGAGGCAGGAGGATTGTTGAAAGCGGGAGGCAGAGGTTGCGGTGAGCCGGGATCGCGCCATTGTACTCCAGCCTGGGTGACAGAGCGAGACTCCATCTCGAAAAAAAAAAAAAAAACAGAATTCTCAGAGAGCTGGAGATAGGGCATCTTCCAGTACCCCCAGGAGTGCCTATCCTGAGGTTCACCCAGAAGGCCTCAGGGGCACCACCACAGAGCGAGTGACCCACTCTGTTTGCACAGCTGGAGGAATGGGAGCCGGGCTAGGCAGGACAGGGAGCCAGGAGCAACAGCAGGAGAAATGACCACCCAAATGCCTGCCGGCACCAAAGGGCTGTGGAAATTAGATGCCAAATAATGAATGTCTGGAAGAAAAGAACACCCAGGTGTCTAGGAAATTGTGATAAACACAAGAGTAGAGAGGGCAGAAAGTCAAGCGAGCTCGTCCGATGGCTATCGACTGCTTCCATTCCAGTTTTCCAGCAGTGTAGAGCCTGGGAGTCGGGGAGGCTTTCTCTCAATGACTGGCACAGACCCAGCCTGAGCCTAGGATGCTGCCCCTCCCACAGCTGCCCTGGGCCCAGTACTGAGTGTGAGTGTGTCGTAGGGGAAGGCACACGTGACCTAACTGGGATCAGGTCAACAGATTCCACGCCCCTGCAGGAAGGTGGGGACTTGGCAATTAGATTCCAGCAGGAAACCTGAGGAGTCCCAAGGGGTCAATTTCTCATTCCTCCTCCCCCAGCTCTCCCAGAGCTCCTCCGAATGGATAGTAAGGTTTTTAACACATGCTCCACCAGGCAACAGGATTTCATCTCAGTTTACTTAATGTAGACAGTATTCTGGAAAAGGTTTTTTTTTTTTTCTAAATTAAATTTAAAACATATATGAGTACTATGAAATATGGTTTTTTTCAAACTATACTCTTGCAGGGCACGGTGGCTCAGGCCTGTAATCCCAGCACTTTGGGAGGTCGAGGCGGGCAGATCATCTGAGGTCAGGAGTTCAAGACCAGACTGGCCTACATGGTGAAACCCCTTCTCTACTAAAAATACAAAAATTAGCCAGGCGTGGTGGCACACGCCTGTAATTCCAGTTACTCAGGAGGCTGAGGCTGCAAAATTGATTGAATCTGGGAGGCAGAGGTTATAGTGAGCTGAAATCTTACCACTACACTCCAGCCTGGGCAACAGAGCGACATCTCGTCAAAGAAAAGAAAAGGAAGAAGGAAGAGAGAAGGACTTCTAGCCAGGTTGCCATGAAATTACTGTGTGACATGAACTGAGCCCTTCCCCCTCTCCGGGTCCCAGTTTCTTTTTCTATAAAATGAGAGGGTTGGTAATAATAGCTATTGTTTACAGACACTGCTGCAAGTTTTTAACATATATTTTCCTATTTATTCCTCACAATAAGCCTATGAGGCAAATGTTACTCTTTGTCCTCAATTTAGAGACGGGTTAACCAAGCCACTTACTAGCTGTTGAAATTTGCGCTAGTTCCTCAGCATCTCTGTACCTTACTTTCCTCATCTATAAAATGTGGAGGGGCCAGGCATCTTTGCTCATGCATGTAATCCCGGCACTTTGGGAGGCTGAAGCAGGAGGATAAGTTGAGGCCAGGAGTTCGAGACCAGCCTGACCAACATAGACCCTGTCTCTGTTTTATATTATTTCCATAGGTTTTGCGGGGAACAGGTGGTGTTTTGTTACATGAGTCCATTCTTCAGTGGTGATTTGTGAGATTTTGGTGCACCCATCACTCAAGCAGTATACACCAAACCAATTTGTAGTCTTTTATCCCTCACCCCCTTCCCACCCTTTCCTCTGAGTCCGCGAAGCCCATTGTGTCATTCTCATGCCTTTTCATCTTCATAGCTTAGTTCCCGCTTATGAGTAAGAACATATGATTGGTTTTCCATTCCTGAGTTACTTCACTTAGAATAATAGGTCTATCTGGCCAGGCACGGTGGCTCATGCCTGTAATCCCAGCACTATGGGAGGCCGAGGGGGGCGGATCACCTGAGGTCGGGAGTTCAAGACCAGCCTGACCAACATGGAGAAACCCTGTCTCTACTGAAAATACAAAATTAGCTGGGCATGGTGGCGGACACCTGTAGTCCCAGCTACTCGGAAGGCTGAGGCAGGAAAATCGCTCAAACCTGGGAGGCTGAGGTTACGGTGAGCCAAGATAGTGCCACTGTCCTCCAGCCTGGGCAACAGAGTGAAACTGTCTCAAAAAAAAAAAAAAA
>NW_022437042.1:3307095-3319432 GCF_009761245.1 Sapajus apella
AAAAAAAAAAAAAAAAAGAATAATAGATCTATTTTTTAAACTAATAATAATAAAATAAAATGTGGAGGAAGTAGCTAGTCCAAGGTCACAAACAAGTAAGTGGCAAAGCCAGCATTTGAATCCAGGCAGGCCAACGCTGGGGTCCATGCTTTTAACCAATGTGCTCTAGCGAAATGCATAAGTGTGATATGTTTGTTCATTCAGTCATTCAATGAGCATTTACAAAGCCTGTAATAGGAGCCAGGCACAGTTACAGGAGCTGCAGATATAGCAATGAACAAGATAGCCACAACCCCTGTTCTTGTGGCGCTGAAATCTCTTCCAGTTCTGAATGTTGAACCCAGAGAAATGTCTCTGAGTTCAACAGGGAGGTGCCCAAAAGGAAACACTCCAGGAACTCCAGTTGGCCAAGGAAGCCTATGGAAAGGGACAAGGTCATGCCTGGTTCTGTGACCTTGCCCTTTCCTTCCTGATCCTGCAGATGCCTGGCCGGCAGTGGTGTGCTGGAGAGGGCTCGTCCGCTTCCTGCATGTCTTCCCAAGCCCACGTGCAGTGATATCACGTTAGTAGCTTAGCAGCAGCCCTGGCAGGAGTAATGACACCACAGAAATCAGCAGATGCTTCAAACCACAACAGTTTTTCTCCTGAGATGGGCTGTGACGTGGACCAGCACACCACTGCTGGCAGCCTGTTTTAGACCAGTGAGCAGCTGCCTTTCCCAGAGATGAAGGGATGAGACAATTGACCCTTGGCCTTGATAGAATGCTAGCTGCCCTTTCCCTCCTCCTGCAGCAAGCCTCAATCCTGCTTCTCTTGTGTGACTGTTTTTTTCCATGTTCAACAGAGCCCAATTGAGCCTGGAATCCTGAGCAGCTTCAAAGTAAATATTATCATTATGACCCTTTGTGCTGCTCACAGTGGTGACTGCTACTGGCACATTTGGATGGATGAGTCTCTTTGGGGCTTTTTCCCAGGAATGCAAAGCAATGGGCCCCAGAATAATTGTACTGTTGGCTCGGGTGGTTCCTCTGAGGTGTTCTGTACTATATATACGATCAAGGGATCCTTGAAATTTCCAAAGATAAGGGACTAGTGTTATCTGTGGGTTTTTTGTTTGTTTTGTTTGTTTGTTTGTTTTTTTGAGAAGAAGTCTCTCTCTTGTCCCCCACGCTGGAGTGCAGTGGCGTGATGTCGGCTCACTGCAACCTCCGCCTCCCAGGTTCAAGTGATTCTCCTGCCTCAGCCTCCTGAGTAGCTGGGATTACAGGCACCTGCTGCCACATCCAGCTAATTTTTGTATTTTTAGTAGGAACTGGGTTTCATCATGTTGGCCAGGCTGGTCCCGAACTCCTGACCTCAGGTGATCTGCCTGCCTCGGCCTCCCAAAGTTCTGGGATTACAGGCATGAGCCACCATACCTAGCCTAGCATATGTGTTTTTATGGGGAGTAAACAGAAAGGAACCTCACCTCTTTGGTAATTATGGTCAACCCTAGAGAATATATTGGAGAGGAGTCATAATATGCGGAGTCATAACATGCTCACTCGTGTGCCTAGTCCTCTAAAAAGAATAATAGGCCAGGTGCGGTGGCTCATGCCTTTAATCCCAGCACTTTGGAAGGCTAATGCGGGAGGATCACTTGAGGTCAAGAGTTCGAGACCAGCCTGGCCAACATGGTGAGACCCATTCTCTACTAAAAATACAAAAAAAAAAAAAATTAGCTGGGCATGGTGATGCCCACCTGTAATCCCAGCTACTAGGGAGGCTGAGGCATGAGAATCACTTGAACCTGGGAGGTGGAGGTTGCAGTGAGCCAAGATAGTGCCATTCCACTCCAGCTTGGGTGACACAGTGAGGCTCTGTCTCAAAAAAAAAAAAAAAAAAAAGAATTGTAGGTGCCATTTATTGGTATTCTTACATATAAATTACGTTCTGGATTATTAAAAATTCTCGGCTGGACGTGGTGGCTCATGCCTGTAATCCCAGCACTTTAAGAGGCCGAGGCAGGCAGAACACCTGAGGTCAGGAGTTCAAGACCAGCCTGGCCAACATGGCAAAACCCCGTCTGTACTAAAAATATAAAAATTAGCTGGGTGTGGTGGCATGCACCTGTAATCCCAGATACTCAGGAGGCTGAGGCAAGAGAATTGCTTAAACCTGAGAGGCGGAGGTTGCAGTGAGCCGAGATCCACTGCACTCTAGCCTGGGCAACAGAGGGAGACTCCGTCTCAAAAAAATAAAAAAGAAAAGAAAATACTTTGGGGAAATATATTCTATGCCCAAACAGCATCTTTTTGCAAGTCATTAAGGGAGTAAATGTACACAAGCAGTAGGCATGAAACTGTGGTTACAAAAAGCTCTGCAAGATAAAAGATGACCTTCAGCAACTAAGCTATGGACCCTTTGCCAAGTCAGTGACTGGATCCAGCCCCATGGCTGGGCTGACATTGCAGCTTCAGAGCTACTCTAAGCTACTCATGACCTTGGCCCAAATTGTGGTTCTCTGAGCAATGAAAGGGTGGTGAGCACGGCAAGAGGGCAGGATGCGTGCATTGCAGGGTTTTTTGGAACAGGGATCAAATTAACCCAGTCGGGGCTGGTCTATCCAATGGTTGCATCTGGGGGTCTAAGAGAGGAGCTACAGAGGCAGCCATTTCCTGAAACTTGACAAGTGGGGAGAAAAAGAGAGTCTATGACTCCTTGAGGATGAGAGCATCTCTTTCCTACTCCTCCCCTTTGGAGGGTCTGTCCTTGGCACTTGAACAATTCCATCCCAGTAGGTGCGACTGGAAGCATTTGTAGCTGTACAATGTTTAGGTGGAAACTAGAGGATGGGGGATTACTACTTCTCCCACCCACTCTGCCTTGAGCTTGGCCGCCTCCTTCTCTGGGCCCTAGGGGAGCCTGTGCTCCATACATCACATTACCCTACACTTCCCCACTCAGAGATCCAGTTCAAGTCACATGGCCTCCCTCCTAATGCTTTACTAGCCCATCCAATCGCACTGGTTGAAAGGTTGCTTAGGCCGGGCGCGGTGGCTCACGACTGTAATCCCAGCACTTTGGGAGGCCAAGGCGGGTGAATCAGCTGAGGTCAGGAGTTCAAGACGAGCTTGGCCAACATGGTGAAACCCTGTCTCTACTAAAAATACAAAAATTAGCTGGGCGTGGTGGTGCACACCTGTAGTCTGAGCTACTCGGCAGGCTGAGGCAGGAGAATTGCTTGAACCTGGGAGGCAGAGGTTGCAGTGAGCTGAGATTGCGCCAGCCACTGCACTCCAACCTGGACAACAGAGAGAGACTCCGTCTCAAAAAAAAAAAGAAAGGTTGCTTAGGGTGGGTCTGTCATTTCTCTTCTCAACTTCAGTACAGGTCATATGGAGTTCTGTCTGGGAAGAATGCCAAAGGACTCTGATATGTTTGTGCTGAAATATTGTGGTAATCAAATATTATGTGAAATAAGTTGGCCATCAGCCAAAGATTAGAGCTCTTGTTAGTTAAACAGAGATTTGGCAGTGCTAACATTGGACGTGATAGTCTTTGCACTTGATGTCGATTACTATGACTTCTAGTTATTTCACATTTTTCTCCAAATAGCACCTAATCATAACCATGAGTTAGACTTCCAGCATTTGAAGAATTAACAGCCTAGATCTGGACTCTAAAGTCCTTGATGTGTAATTCTGTGAGGCACATATTTTCTTTCTTTTTTTAATGTACTCTTTTGTTCACTAATGCCTCCAGGTACATTTCTCTCCCTATGAACAAGGACATACATAGTAGAAGTCACATCTAAAAAATAAGTTTGAGTATAAATCTGTTGATTGAAACTGATGCATATATTTTCATCTGATAGGTTCCAAAGTTGATGTGGGCCAGGCACTGTGGCTCACGCCTGTGATCCCAGCACTTTGGTAGGCTGAGGCAAGTGGATTGCTTGAGCTTAGGAGTTCGAGACCAGCCTGGGCAACACAGTGAAACTTCACCTCATCTCTACAAAAAAACAAAAAATGAGCCCAGTCGCATGCCTATAATCCCAGCTACTTTGGAGGCTGAAGTGGGAGGACTGCTTGAGCCTGGAAGGTTGAGGCTGCAATGAGCCGAGAATCACTTTGTCTCAAACAACAACGATAACAAAAACCAAAGTTGGTGTGTGGGAATGAATCATTTAGCTAAGGAGTGAGCCCAGCTCGTGAGAACAACTGCCCATCATCTGTTGTTTTCTACTTGTCCTTGAGTATGTAGCAATTCTCTCACAGAAAGTGACCTGGAAAAGAATGCTGGGAACAGAGAAGAAAAAAATATAAACAGCCCAAGAAAATGAATGACCTTAGTGAGAAAACAGAATTTCTAGGCCAGGTGCGGTGGCTCATGCCTATAATCCCAGCACTTTGGGAGGCTGAGGCAGGCAGATCACTTGAGGTTAGTAATTTAAGACCAGCTTGGCCAACAGGGTGAAATGCTGTCTTTACTAAAAATACAAAAATTAGCTGGGTATGGTGGTGTGCACCTGTAATCCCAGCTACTCAGGAGGCTGAAGCAGGAGAATTGCTTGAACCTGGGAGGTGGAGGTTGCAGTGAGCCGAGATCACACCACTGCACTCCAGCCTGGTGACAGCACAAGACTCTGTCTCAAAAAAAAGAAGACAGAATTTCTGAATACATTAAAGAGTAAAATATCCAATTTAGTGGTAGTTCAGATCTACTATATGAACGAGTTCCCCATACATTCTATACAAAAATAAAAGGCAATTAGCAAAAGCGTTTGAGTGTTCTAGCCAGTATGAAAACCAAATTTATTCTGATATTTATACAATTATTAAGGTTCAGAAGGAGGTCACTGGAAATATACAGGTATGCTTTCCCACACTACAGGGTGAAAATTATATGCTATAATCATGTTTGCAAATTTGGGATATTTAAGACCTAAGAAGAGATTCTTAAAGAAGGAACTATTATCCCTCATATTTGTTTGATTGGTGCTCAATGGTTTCCAAAGTGTTTTCATGTGCTCGGGAGATGCTGCTGGCAGCAGTTAGAGAAGCTGTGGGAAAAATAAGCGGTCAGCCAGGCCTGAGCCCTCATTATGGTGCCATTTCTTCTGTGTTGCCTCAGGTAAGTCCCTTACCTGCCCCAAGACTCTGTGTCTCCACCTGTTTCATAAGAATACAAATGCTACTTTCTCTGCTCACTTCGCAGAGCCCTGGTAATGCCCAAAAGAGCTAATGTGAGAAAGTGAAAAGCATAATGAATGGTTTCTGCGGGATTCACTCATTCATTCATTTCACAGATATTACCGAACTCTACTTGTGCTGTGATTAGCATATAGAGGGGGCTAAGACTTGGTTCCCACTGTTGAGGTTAAGTGTCTAGGTAGAGGCCGGGCACAGTGGCTCACAGCTGTAATCGTAGCACTTTGGGAGGCCAAGATGGTTAGATTGCTTGAGCTCAGGAGTTTAAGACCAGCCTGAGCAACATAATAAGACGCCGTCTCAAAAAAAAAAAAAAAGTCGGCTGGGCGCGGTGGCTCACATCTGTAATCCCAGCACTTTGGGAGGCCAAAGCAGGCAGATCACAAAGTCAATAGATCGAGACCATCCTGAGCAACATGGTAAAACTCCGTCTCTACTAAAAATACAAAAATTAGCTGGGCGTGGTGGTGCATGCCTATAGTCCCATGTATTCCGGAGGCTGAGGCAGGAGAATCCCTTGAACCCTGGAGGCGGAGTCTGCAGTGAGCCGAGATTGTGCCACTGCCCTCCAGCCTGGTGACAGAGTGAGACTCCATCTCAAAAAAAAAATGTCTAAGTAGATAGTTGGTAAAGGGAATAAAAGAACTTTGCATACAGCTGTGTGGTCCCTGCACTTGACCTCTGACTAAACCAAGCACAGCAAAAGTACAGAGGAAACAGACAGACCCAACCCACTGCCCACAGCTGGTGGGCAAGCGGTTTCCCTCAGCTATCCCCTCCCTCCTAATTCTGCCTTGGCTGCTGTCTTATGTAGTCAAAATGAACTCTACAGCAGTACTGAGCCAGCCGGCTCCCTTACAAAATGTCAATGGGGTCTCACGTCGCTGTTTCCCCCCAGGAGATGGCTCTATACTCTGGTCTGGCCAGGGGAAAAAAGTAATTACAGCCAGCTGCTTACAAAAAAACAGGCAGAGAGATAAAAGAGAGAGGAGAGATGCTCTCGCAACTAAATCAGAATGACACACTATTTAACCTAATTACCTGCAAAGCCACATCCAGCCATTAAGGATTCATATTCTGTAATAGAATTTCCTGCTATGGAAATACTTACCCACGCACAGGATGTTGAAGCAGAAGCCCTGGCTGACGGACTTATTCACCAGCTGGTCAGGCAAGCTGTCAAACCCCACATGTCCAGCCAGGGGGACAGTTCGGCAACCTTCACCCTAATTTGGAAGGGGTCGGGGAGAAAATGAAAATGTGCTTAAAAGCAGTCTGGATCTCATTTCTCCATCCAAATGTTCACCGTGCAAGGAAGTCACACCCGTCCAGGCCCAGCATGTCATCTCTTCCCTCAGCTACTCCCTGCTCCAAAGCAAAATGGCCCATCAGCTTGGAAATCACAGATTCTTGGAAACAGGCATCCTCTAGGCTCAATAGTGAATACCGCCGCAGCTCCAGACAGAGCAAATTACAGAGGGGCTTATTGGGGGTAGGAGGGTGGAGTCAAGGGAGGAGAATGCTGGCACTGAAGGTTCACAGACTCAGGTTGAATCTTCACTGTCATTTACAAGCTGAGTAACTCGCTGAGACTGTTTCCTTCCACCTCTGCCATCTGAGATAATATGGCATATCTTAGAGGTGACTGGGAGCCTCAGAAGCACTAATACATGTAACGAGCTTAGTACAGGCAGAAGTGTTCAGTAAGTATTACGAAAAGACTTCAAAAAGCAATTATTGGGCCGGGCACAGTGGTTCACGCCTGTAATCCCAGCACTTTGGGAGGCCGAGGCGGGCAGATCACTTGAGGTCAGGAGTTCAACACCAGCCTGGCCAACATGGCGAAACCCCATCTCTACCAAAAATACAAAAATTAGGCGCCATGGTGGTGGGTGCCTGTAATCCCACTTACTTGGGAGCCTGAGGCAGGAGAATTGCTTGAACTCGGGAGGCGGAGGTTTCAATGAGCCAAAATTATGCCACTGCACTCCAACCTGAGCAACAAGAATAAAACTCCATCTCAAAAAAAAAAAAAAAAGGGCAATTATTGGCTGGTGAAATGGCTCATGCCTGTAATCCCGGCCCTTTAGGAGGCCAAAGTGGGTGGATCACTTGAGGCCAGGAGTTTGAGACCAGCCTGGGCAACACAGCAAGATAGTGTCTCTACAAAAAAATCAAAAATTAGCTGGACGTGGTGGCATGTGCCTGTAATACCAGCTACTTGGGAGGCTGAGGTGGGAGGATTGCTTGTGTCCAGGAGGTAGAGGCTGCAGTACGCTATGATGGCACCACAGCACTCCCACCTGGGCAACAGAGCAAGATCCTGTCTTAGAAAAAAGCAATTGTTCCTCTCTCTAGGGCATTTTGTGGATCTACCAAGGCAGCACAGTGTAGAGGTTAAGAGCAGAGGCTTTGAAATCTGGCAGGTGTGAGTTACAGTCCCACCTCCGCCACCTCCTGGCTGTGTCACCCTCAAACAAGTAACGTAAACCTCTCAAGGTTTCCCCATCCATAAAATCGGAAACTATTGAGTAGGAGTGTGAGGATTACACAGGATCATGCTCCTCAAGCCCTTAGCGTAGTGTTTAGCATGTATGTGGCGAGCATTCAGTCAGCAGTAGCTGCTGTTGTTATTCACGGTGGGGTTATCCTTACACCCCTGGCCTGAAGGGTACCTCATGGAACACTGGCTCCCTATGGCTGCGGGAAGCTGCCTCCATGCTTCCTCTGGGTCCCTTGACTCCATAAGGGTCAGCCAAGTCACTCCCAGGCATGGAAAGCAGAGGGCCTTTGCTTCGCCTGCAAGGCCCAAAGCTGCTTATAGTTAATGATTTTATAAAACAGGGGGAGCCTCAAACTGGGGCAGGATTCCAAGAAGCCGGGGGAAGCATGACAGGAGCCTGGGTGGACTCAAGAAATGTGTCAACGACCAACCAACGGCCACCAGGGAGGGGAGGGGATGGGGTGAAGGGAAGCTGGAGACAGTTGAGCTGTCTATGTGCTATGTAAGGAGTCAGTTTCTGTTGGGTGGGGCCGCACCAAGTTTTCCATAACCCGAAAGATGCCAAGAGCAATCCAAGAAGGACATGGTGAGTGCCAGGAGGCCCAGCCCAGCATCCCAGGCTGCACTAGCAGGCAGCTCTTCTGTTGGGCTGGACCAGCTTTTAGACTAGGTCCATAATAAGGGCACATTTTCACACTGAAAGGGGTGGGCTGGGAGGGAGGAGGAGCTTCTCAGCAGCCGATCTTGTCAGAACTGGCTCCCAGACAGCCCCCTCACCCAGCTTTAGATCTCACTCTCATTGGTATCATTGGATCCTCCGAGGGCAAGCGACAGGGCTAGTGCCAGTCAATGCCATGTGGCAAGTTCATTACCCTCACATATCTCACGCTGCACACTCCCAGTGGAGAACTCTTGACAGACAACCATATACCATCATTCAGTGAGAGTCGGGGTATTCTCTGCCCCAGGGGTCCCCTGAAGACAGCTGAGGCCAGGCGCGGTGGCTCACACCTACAATCACAGCACTTTGGGAGGCCAAAGTGGGCAGATCTCTTGAGCCCAGGAGTTTGGGACCAGCCTGAGCAACATGGCAAAACCCTATCTCAACAACAACAAGAAAAATACAAAAATGAGCTGGGCATGGTGGTGTGAGCCTGTGGTCCCAGCTACTCAGGAGGCTGAGGTGGAAGGATCACCTGAGCCCAGGAGGTCGAGGCTGCAGTGAGCCATGATCACACCACTGCACTCTAGCCTGGGTGACAGAACGAGACCCTGTTTCGGGGAAAAAAAAAACAACAACAAACGAAAAAAACTGAGCTGCATAAGTGGTTCACATCACTCAAGGCTTTGTTCTGCATTCACTCCTTTCTGCTTCTCCTTCCCATTTCCCCTTCTTATTAAAGCAAACTAAGATGCAAGATTCCCACTGCTAGTTCTTGGTCCGCAACTCTGCAGGGGAGCCAGGGACATGAGAGCTGATATGCTTTCTTAATGGAGCCTCCGATGTAGCAGGCATCGGAAATTGGGGTGGACTCAGAGTTGAGGTTTCCTGAGCCATTTGTTATCACCCCTGGCTGCCTCTTCCGGCCTCCAAATTCAGCACCGTGAAACTTCAAGTGCTCTAAAGCCAAAAGGAGAGAAAAGAAATTTTCAAACTGAAGACAGTGGAAGGTAGCGGGAGAGCTTCACATCTTATTCCTAAAGGTTTACTCCGTTGCCAAAAACTTACCAAACGCCTCCCATGTGCCCACCATTATCTCCCACCTAGCACAGTGCTGTAAAGAGCCCTAAACAGCAGAAGAAAGAATTTTTTTTCCTTTTTTTTTTTTTTTTGAGACGGAGTTTCGCTCTTGTTACCCAGGCTGGAGTGCAGTGGCGCGATCTTGGCTCACTGCAACCTCCGCCTCCGGGGTTCAAGTGATTCTTCTTCCTCAGCCTCCCAAGTAGCTGGGATTACAGGTGAACAGCACCATACCCAGCTAATTTTTTTTATATTTTTTTAGTAGAGACGGGGTTTTGCCATGTTGGCCAGGCTGGTCTTGAACTACTGACCTCAGGTGATCCGCCCGCCTCGGCCTCCCAAAGTGCTGAAATTACAAGCATGAGCCACCACGCTTGGCCAAGAAGAAAGAATTTTCTAAGCCCTAAGAAGCAAAGTATGGACTTCATTCCCTAGGTAATGGGATTTGGGGGATTTTGAATGTTTCAAGCAGGGAGGGCCATGTTACAGGGAGTTTTTAAAAGATCACTCCAGGCCCGGCTCAGTGGCTCATGCCTGTAATCCCAACATTTTGTGAGGCTGAGTCGGGCAGATCACGAGGTCAGGAGTTCGAGACCAGCCTGGCCAATATGGTGAAAATCCGTCTCTACTAAAAATACAAAAAATTAGCCAGGCATGGTGGCATGCACCAGCAATCCTAGCTACACGGGAGGCTGAGGCAGGAGAACTACATGAACCCAGGGGGCGGAGGTTGCAGTGAGCCAAGATCGTACCATTGCACTACAGCCTCAGCCACAGAGTGAGACTCCTTCTCAAGAATAACAACAACAAAAAAAATATCACTCCAGCTGCAGTGTTTTTGCGTGATTGGAGGGACAGAGAGACTAGGAGCAGGAGGATGACTCCAATAATGCTGAGCTGGCAGAGTGACATCCAGGCACTGTGACAATAAATGCTGGTTTATTGGTGAGAACTGGCCTGACTTGGGACTCAAAGAGAAGGAACAAATTTGAGAGATGTCTTAAAGAAGGGTTGAGCCTCTGCCAGGCATGGTGGCTCATGCCTGTAATCCCAGTACTTTGGGAGGCTGAGGTAGGTGGATCACGAGTTCAGGAGACCCAGACCAGCCTGGCCAACATGGCAAAACCCTGTCTCTACTAAAAATACAACCATTAGCCAGGTGTGGTGGCAGGTGCCTATAATCCCAGCTACTCAGGAGGCTGAGGCAGGAGAATCACTTGAACCCGGGCAGCAGAGGTTGCAGTGAGCTGAGATCATGCCATTGCACTCCAGCCTGGACAACAGAGTGAGACTCTATCTCAAAAAAAATTTATATGTATATTTCCTGTTTTAGGAAATCCTGTCTGGCAAACACTATGCACTCTTGCTTTGATGAATCTTATAAGATGTCAAGGTCATCATGAATTTCGGTCCGCATTGTTCAGAGCTAAATACGCAGAGGTAGAAAGGACACGACTTTGGACTGAATGTACACTGACCCCAGCACAGCCCCTGGAAGTTTCTTCCCTCCTCTCACTAAATCTCTGATATTTTATCTCTTTCCTCTTTCTCCTTAAGGTGGCCTGATTAATTGACGGCCTGATTACTTTGATTGCAGTTAATTGAATGTTCCATTGACTACAAAGTACATGAGAGGAGATGGAGCCGGCAACTTGGCCCAGCACGTCTGACGCTAAATCTCAAGTTTGCATCTTTAGTAGCAGGTGGGGCCATATTGCCATATTGAAGGCTTGAACTGAGATGCTGGGACAGCCAAAGTTACCAACATTCTAAATTGCACTTCTCTCAAAAACCCTCAGCCTCCTTTCAGAATCGGTACAAAGATCTCTTACAAGGAAATTTATTACAGCACAGTTTCTAATACTGAAAAACTAAAAATAAAACAAACCCAAAAAAACCAACTAAATATCCAACAAAGGAAAATGTTTAACCAAATTATGGTACATGCATATTCTGGAATATTCTACATCCATTAAGAAGAATGTGGGCTGGACACAGTGGCTCATGCCTGTAATCCCAGCACTTTGGGAGGCCGAGGCGGGCAGATCACAAGGTCAGGAGATAGAGACCATCCTGGCCAACATGGTGAAACCCCGTCTCTACCAAAAATACAAAAGTTAGCTGGGCTTGGTAGTGCGTGCCTGTAATCCCAGCTACTTGGGAGGCTGAGGCAGGAGAATTGCTTGAACCCAGGAGGCGGAGGTTGCAATGAGCCAGGATTGCGCCACTGTACTCCAGCCTGGGCAGCAAAGCAAGACTCTGTCTCAAAAAAAAAAAAAAAAAAGAAGGAAAGAAAGAAAAAGAAGGCTGTGGTAGTTCTGTATGTACTCATGTGAATATCTCCAAGACATATTATAAAATAGAAAACAGAAGTTATAGGGTGAGCACAGTGGCATAAGACTGTAATCCCAGCATTTTGGGAGGCCGAGGCAGGTGGCTCGCTTGAGCCCTGGAGTTCAAGACCAGCCTGGGCAACATAGCAAAACCCCATCTCTACAAAAAAGACAAAAATTAGCCAGGTGTGGGGGCACATGCCTGTAGTCCCAGCTGCCCAGGAGGCTGAGATGGGAAGATTGCTTGAGCCCAGTAGGTTGAGGACATAGTGAGCTGAGATCTCACTACTGCACTCCAGCCTAGGCAATAGAGTGAGACTCTGTCTCAAAAAAAAAAAAAAAGAGGCCGAGCATGGTGGCTCACGCCTGTAATCCTAGCAGTTTGGGAGGCCGAGGTGGGCGGATCATGAGGTCAGGAGTTCGAGACCAGCCTGGCCAACATGGCGAAACCCCATCTCTACTAAAAACACAAAAATTAGGCACGGTGGTGGGTGCCTGTAATCCCAGCTACTCAGGAGGCTGAGGCAGAAGAATCGCTTGAATCCAGGAGGCGGAGGTTGCAATGAGC
>NW_022437042.1:3319532-3344833 GCF_009761245.1 Sapajus apella
CAAAAAAAAAAAAAAAAAAAGAAAAAACTCTCAAGTGTACACTTGGCCATGGAGGGAGGGGGGGAAGAAGGAAAGAAGGAAGGAAGGAAGGAAGGAAGGAAGGAACAAAGGAAGGAAGGAACAAAGGAAGGAAGGAAGGAAGGAAAATAGAAATTGTAAACTATAACCATAATATGAGCTCATATATGCCCCAGCAACCCTGTATATGTGTATTTGCACATAAACGTATGTGAATGCATAGGAACGGGACTGAAAAGACAGCCACCAAACCCACAATTGTGGCTACCTCAGGGGAGGGGGATGGAAATACCGGCTTAGTCAGGGGAGTAGTCAGTATGCTTCCGTATTGTTTGACTCTTTTATAGCACGAATGTATTCGCATGTTACCCATGTAATTTTAAAACGTTTTTAATATAAGAAAGAAGAGTTCTCACTCAGCTTTGCAGCAGGGGTAATTAAGATGCAGAGAATCTGAGAGGAGCTAAAAGGAAGGCAAAATGAAAGAGTGCTCCTGAGAATTGGGAGAGCGCCTCACTCCCCTCCCCAATTACATTTCCTGTTTTCTCCTCATCTGCAGTCACCTGCGGTTTTGAAATACGTTATACCACATTTCATATCACAGGCAGAAACACCGCTCTCTTTCTCTTCCGCCTCCTCTCCTGAGGACACACCAATTTTGTCTTTTAATTGAATATTCGTAAGGTTCATATTATCAAGAACAAGTTATGGTGGTTCTAGCTGCGCATCTTTTTCTCATTGCTGTCACTGAAAATAAAGAGTCCCATAAGCACCCAAGTAGGCCACCTCTGTCCCCCACTCCCCTCGGCCCCTCTTCCAACCTCTGTGATCAGAAGCAAGCCATATTTGAGGCCTCTGGGAACTGCGGGTGCATCTGTGTCAATGGAGAATTTCCCACCTCTGTTTCAAACCAGGGTGGCTAAGTTAGTAGCTGTCATTCTGAAGAATAAGAGCAAAAGGTTTGAAACTCATTGCTGATGACTGGGCTATCCCTAAACTTTCTCCTCTGGCCATTCCCATCCAAATGCTAGAAAAGTGGCTAGGTGCAGTGGCTCACGCCTGTAAGCCCAGCACTTTGGGAGGCCAAGGCAGGCATATTACTTGAGGCCAGGAGTTCAAGACCAGCCTGGTCAACATGGGGAAAACCTGTCTCTACTAAAAATACAAAAATTAGCCGGGCTTGATGGCTTGCACCTGTAGTCCCAGCCACTTGAGAGGCTGAGGCAGGAGAATCGCCTGAACCCAGGAGGGGGAGGTTGCAATGAGCCGAGATCACGCCACTGCACTCCAGTCTGTGTGACAGAGCAAGATTCTGTCTCAAAAAAACAAACAAATAACAACGACCAAAAAACACTAGGAAAGGACAGAAATACTGAAATGGGACTCTCTTCAGTCAGCTACTGGTGGGCTCAAGCTCTCACACCTCCCCATTCTCCATTTCTACTTCCAGCCCTGAACACTGATCTCTGAAAGACCCTGCAAATCTCCAAGGCTATGAAACCCAATTCATCAGTTCAGTGATACATGAGGAATATTAAGCAGCTGAGAAAAAATGTTTTCTAAGAATATTTAATGACCAAAGGAAATGCTCACCAAAGGCAAACAACAACAGGAAAACCAACCTGTATATACAGGGTCATTCTAATGACCGGGGAAAAAGTATCTATGCATTTTTTAAAAGATTGGAAGAACACGCACCAAAATAATGTCAGTGGTTTCTTTTGGGTAGAGAGGTTGTAGGTGATGTTGCTTTTCTGTGTTTTCCCTCCTACAACAGGCATAGTTTACTTTTATAAACAGGGAAAATGTTATTTAAAAAAAAAAGATTCTATGATGATACTTTCGTGGGTAGGAAAGTGGCCTCAGATATTTTAGAAAAAGCTTTAACTACAACCAAAAAGGTGCTTGACAATTTGAGTCATCACAGCATTTAGCTTTCAGGCAGTTTTATTGTGTATAAATCATTTATTTTATCAGCAATACAATAAAACCCTATTAGTCTCCTTATTATACCTTTTTTTGAGACAGTGTCACTCTGTCGCCAGGCTGGAGTGCAGTGGTGCAATCTCAGCTCACTACAACATCCGCCTCCTGGGTTCAAGTAATTCTCCTCCCTCAGCTTCCTGAGTAGCTGGGATTACAGGTGTGTACAACCACACCAGGCTAATATTTGTATTTTTAGTAGAGACGGGGTTTCACCATGTTGCCCAGGCTGGTCTCGAACTCCTGACCTCAAGTGATCCACCTGTCTCGACCTCCCAAAGTTCTGGGATTACAGGCGTAAGCCACCGTGCCTGGCCCCCTTATTATAACTTATTATTACATACAATATATAACTTATTGTCATACAATATAACTTCTTAGTATAAAGATTCATGTGAACCAGAGTCAAATCATATATCCTGAAACATGTAGCAAAAAGTCTTTTTTTTTTTTTTTTTTTTTTGAGACGGAGTTTCGCTCTTGTTACCCAGGCTGGAGTGCAATGGCGTGATCTCGGCTCACCGCAACCTCCGCCTCCCGGGTTCAGGCAATTCTCCTGCCCCAGCCTCCTGAGTCGCTGGGATTACAGGCACGCGCCACCATGCCCAGCTAATTTTTTGTATTTTTAGTAGAGGCGGGGTTTCACCATGTTGACCAGGATGGTCTCGATCTCTTGGCCTCGTGATCCACCCGCCTCGGCCTCCCAAAGTGCTGGGATTACAGGCTTGAGCCACCGCGCCCGGCCCGCAAAAAGTCTTAATGAAATAATCAGGTAGCTGATAGCTTCCTCTGCCTCCAGTGCTGTCAAGGGTGCCGCTGTATAATCAGTCGTAAGAACCACAAAAGCACTGATAAGTTCCCAGAGGTTTTTTGTTTTTGGTTTTTTGTTTTTTTTTTCTGAGATGGAGTCTCACTCTGTCGCTGAGGCTGGAGTGCAGTGGCACAATCTCGGCTCACTGCAACCTCCACTTCCTAGGTTCAAGCGATTCTCCTGCCTCAGCCTTCTGGGTAGGGGGATTATAGGTGCCTGGCAAATTTTTGTATTTTTAGTAGAGACAGGGTTTTGCCACGTTGGCCAGGCTGGTCTCAATCTCTTGACCTCATGATCTGCCTGCCTCGGCCTCCCAAAGTGCTGGGATTACAGGCGTGAGCCACCGTGCCCGGCATTCCCACAGGTTTTTTTAAAAAACCCTCGAATGCATGCAACACATCAAATAACAGCATGTCCCTCATGCTGATTAAGCCAGGTTAAGAGGAAATAGTAGTAGCAATGCCCTATCCTGGGAAAGAGAAATGTGGGGGCTATCTAAGGAGAAATAAGGCCTGCAAAAGCTGGCAGCACCCCCAAGGTGCTTCAGAAATGCCCTTCACTTGGGGAGCAGCTTAGGGGATGCTGAAGACACCCAGGACAGACTATCCTTACCAGACAGGGGAGGAGGCCCATTTTTGGCAAATCCAATAGATTAAACTGATTTTAATACACAAGATAAATTCCACAGTGGCTTTTCATTCTATAAAAGGATTCACAGCAGGATTCCATTAAATAGCCAGCTCTCCAATTGCCTTGAAAGCAGGATTCAATAGACAAACATTCAGCTGTCATGTACCTTTATAGGAAGACAATAGCTATCTACACCTACACGGGTAGGCAGTATCTGAAGGGTTGTTTCTGTTCCACTTACTGAGATCCTGCTGAGCTAAAAGCACAGATTGACCTTCCCCACAACGCTCTCCCCACCCAGCTCAAGGGGTCAAAGCAAGGAAGGGGTGGGGTTCAATTCTGCCACCTCATTTGGAAGCAGAGGCAGGCAGGGACGTAAAAGAAATTAGGCTAGAGAAAAAGGAAACATTAGCACCATACAATGTTAGATCTGGAAACGCCCTTAAAGATCACCTGATCCAGCCCTTTCATTTCACGAAAGGGGAAACAGAGACTCACAGAGAGGAAGTGACTTGGTCCACGTCACAGAGTGATTTAGTGACAGAGAATAGTGCTGGGATCCAGGCCCCCGTCAAGCCAACTGCCACTCTCCAATGGAAAAGCTGACTCAAGTGGCAGATGTGTTTCTTTATGCTGGTAAAATTCCGGGATGTTGAGCTTCTGGCTTGATGCTGGTCAGGGGCAGAAGGGTCAAGGACCCAAACCTGGAAACCTGTGAGCTCCCCAAGGTGGTTCTGGCCCACAGAAGGCAACTGACGCAGTCAGTGCTGTGGAAGGCATTGTGTGTTCCTGCTCTCCACTCACCTCCCCACTTTTCCCTCCCATTTCCCTCTCTTCTGACTGCGGCCTAAGCCTCAGCCTGGCCAGCTGCCCAGTTCTGCTGAAGAACCCCAAGGCTAACACAAGCCTACCTAACTCAACAAGCCAAAGTCTAGGTCAAATATCCCTGTCTCAAGCCAGGGGTGACCCCTGCTCAGGGTAAGTTGAACTTTCCCACAAAAGCCAGCAAGATTCCCTGGAAGCCAGGCAATTGAAAGAGAGTTTTCTAGGTGTTCTGGCTATTGTTACCTCCAATCTGCTCAAAAAGAAAAGGTTTACCCACAGGCCTCTGGGTGAATGCCCAACTGCCCTCTAGGGAGCCTGAATCTGCCTCTGACTCCATCTGGTCTTGTTTAATGGAGATCTGAAAAAACCCAGTTCCTGCCTCAGCGCCAGTGTTCAGAGCTGGGGGCTTCCAATGTGAAAGGAAACCAAACACGACCTCACACCTCATCAGGGCCAGGAAAAGAGAGTTCTGCTCCTGTTACCCCAGGGCCTTCATTCTGGGTCAGAGAGGGCCACAGCAGGGGAAACCTGAGCCCTGAGGCCTGTACCTGAGAAGGCCTACAGATCTTTTCCCTCCTCACCTTTAAGTGAGTGGAATGGATGACCCAACTCCAGGGCCGGCTGAGAGCGCGCTGCATAATTCAGCAGATGGCTGCCTCTAATGAGAAGACACTGAAGAAGAGGATCACTTTATTTCTCACCCTCCTGAGCATGTGGCCTCCTTCCTCTGTGCAGGCAGCAGAGAAACCCACGGTTTCAAATCCGAGCAGCAGAAACCTCCTCCTGCCAAACCGAGGAGGAAGGGTCTGTGTTTCTAATTTATTCTGTGCCCCCCTCCAGTTGTTACTTAAAATAATCCATCATTACATGGCTGGTGGCTCCAAGATTTTTATTTAAAGCAATATGGAGAAGAAAAAAAAAAAAAAAAAAAAAAACCCACACAACCCGTGACTGTGCTATCTTGGATTTAAGCTGAGAATCTTTTTAACATCAGAGAGTCTCCAAAACACCCTAATAGACTCTTCCCTGGGCCCTATGGGGGTACTGGGGCAGTGCAGTGAAAAGAGGGGGAAGGGAGGCCATGGCAGGAGTTTGATTTCTTAGAAACATCATGAAAAGGCCAGTGTTTTTAAAAAAGGAATCTGTGTCATCTGGTAGGTGTTTCATTGCATCATCCACTGACCAGCAATAGCACTTTGGACTAAGTCATTTGGTCTCCCTACAACCATTAAATAAAGAGAACAGGCTGGGCACGGTGGTTTACACCTGTAATCCCAGCACTTTGGGAGGCCGAGGCAGGCGGATCGCCTTAGGTTGGGAGTTCGAGACCAGCCTGACCAACCAAACCCCCATCTCTACTAAAAATACAAAATTAGCTGGGCGTGGTGGCACACGGCCTATAATCCCAGCTACTCCAGAGGCTGAGGTGGGAGAATCACTTGAACCTGCGAGGCAGAGGTTGTGGTGAGCCAAGATTGCGCCACTGCACTCTAGCCTGGGCAACAAGAGCAAAACTCCATCTCAAAATAAATAAATAAATAAATAAATAGAGCCGGGCACAGTGGCTCATGCCTGTAATCCCAGCACTTTGGGAGGCCAAGGTGGGTGGATCACCTGAGGTCAGGAGTTCAAGACCAGCCTGGCCATCATGGTGAAACCCCATCTTTAAAAAAATAAATAAAATAAACAAATAGAAATTTAAAATCTAAAATAAAGAGAACAGTAATACTTATCCAGGAACTGTTGGGGAAAATGAAATCATACAGATGGAAGCATTTTGAGATAGATGAAAGAAACATGTTACATCTATCCATGGCTTTCCTTCTTTCCTTCTTTTTCCTTCCTTCTTTCTTTCATCTGTCTTGAATGCAGTTTTAATGTACATGCAACTAAAAGCCCTTCTCAATTGTTCATGCTAATATTAAACCACGGCTCTGATCATCCGAAAACCCAGGCAAGTCCAGAAACCAGTCCTACTTGGTTTGGGAATACCTTTTTCCAGGGGACTTATCTCCCTAATTAGTTTTGCTCAGGTTAATGCAATGGGTTTACTCCCTTATAGCACACAAAGGCAGGGGCCATGCTTGGAAATAAAGCCAGCAATTAATAGAAAATTTACAGCAGAGACTCCACAAAGTAAATGCTATGCACATGACTGCAGATCAAAATCTTATTAGACGATACAGACAAATTATTCTGCTGTAACGTAGTTTTGTATTAAGAACACCGCTAACACTCACATTTCCAGGATTTCGGATGTGAAGAGGAAATGGCTTATTCCTGCCTTTCATCTGGAAGCTCTGAGAGGGCAGAGTTCCTGCATGCCTTGGCCACCACTAAATCCCCAGCACCTGGCACAGGGCCTGGCCGATCAATGCCCAGTGAGTATGTACTGAAGGAACGAATGAAAATAAAAGTAGGTGAATTGGTAAATGAAGATGTTCCCAACCCAGTAGCAGATGCGAGATCTCACCCACCTTCACACCTACCCATTTCCTATTTGAAGCCCTCAGGAAGCCCTTCCTGTCATCCTCTGCCTCCATTCACTGCTGAATTGGGTTCCTTTAGTAAAGAAATCTCATGGCAGGCAGTCAGTCTCCCGTGTGGCACTTATCACAATGATAATTAGATAGTGATTTGTGTCTGCCTCCACCACTGGATCGTAAACTCCTTGAAAGAAGGGGCCATGTCCATTTGAAGGGCATTGTCATTCTGCCCACTTTTTATTTTGAAAAATCCCAGGCCAGGCATGGGTGGCATGTTAATGCCAGCACTTTGGGAGGTCGACGCAGTCAGATCACGAGGTCAGGAGTTCGAGATCAGCCTGGCTAACATGTTGAAACGCTGTCTCTACTAAAAATACAAAAATCAGCCAGACACGGTGGTGTGCACCTGCAATCCCAGCTACTCTGGAGGCTGAGGCAGGAGAACTGCTTGAACCCAGGAGGCGGAGGTTGTGAGCCGAAATTGCACCATTTGGATTCCAGCCTGGTGACAGAGCAAGATTCCGTCTTGGAGGAAAAAAAGAAACAAAGAAAAATCCCAAACACACAGAAAACTTAGAAAATAATGTAATGAAAGCTCTCAAATTTAGAATCAACATTTTTTTAATATTTGGGGCCATTTAAACTTTCTTCTGTGTTGTATCACCAGTAGAGTTAGGTGATTGGGTTTTGTTTTCTGTGTTTGAGGTACAAACTATCTTTAGCAGGTGGTGGTAGGAACGCCTGAGGCAGAGACCTCAAAGGAAATCAAACTGCAACGTGATAATAGCAAAACGAGCGTGCAGCATCAATCTTTTCCCCACCTGGAGACAGTTGCTCTCAGACAGTTGACCCAGACCAACCCCAGCTAGCTTTGTAGGGCAAAGTTAGCCTCTGCAAGTTCATTTGAGAGAAGGACCACTACCCAGATTGCCACTGAAGAAAGCTCCTTGTTCACATTGTGGGAATAGCTCAAGTCAGAATCATCCAGACGTTCTTTGTATGGGCCAGCCTTTACGGGCTGGATCCCAGAATGCAACGTTGAAGGGAATGGCTTCATTACAAGAGCCAGGAGATGCAGCTTTTGGGGCCTGCCCTGTGCCTTGGTTACCTTGGACAAGTCATGGAACCTCTTGAAGTATAAGTTAATAGCAGCCCACGCCACCTCACAGGCAGGGGGTGAGGTGGAGCATCCCAGGGATCTTCTATAGTTCTTTCTTTTTTTTCTGGAGACAGAGTTTCCTTGTGTCGCCCAGGCTGCAGTGCAATGGCACGATCTCAGCTCACTGCAACCACTGCCTCCCAGGTTCCAGCGATTCTTGTGCCTCAGCTTCCCGAGCATGCCTGGCTGGCTTTTGTATTTTTGGTAGAGACAGGGTTTCAGCACGTTGGGCAGGCTGGTCTCGAACTCTTGACCTCAGGTGATCCACCCGCCTCAGCCTCCGAAAGTGGTGAGATTACAGGCGTGAGCCACCACACCTGGCCCTTCTATAGTTCTTTAATTATTTCACAGTGTCCACCATTTTTCACTCCAACTAGACTATAAGCTTAAAAGCCACGAACGTTTTTTAAAGCTTACTACCTTCTTTTGTCCAGTTGACAAGGGCTAACTATAGTGCTGGCCACATATCAGCCAATCAGATAAATACAGACACAGTGGACAACTGGTGTTGTCACACCAAACCCTTTGTGGTGTTCATTGAAATGGGATGGACTTGTATTATGTGCACCAGAATTGAACTTCCAAGTTGCCTGAATGCAATATAAGCCCTGCCCAACAAGTTGAAGGCTTGTTTTAGTCACTAAGAATGCTTACCCACAGTGACTCTCAACTGATCCTAGAAAGAACACCCCTCATACACACCCCACCCTCATACACACACTAGGGTACTTACTCACATGGTACCACGTCTCACAGCTCATTAAAAAGAATTCCTGACCACGTGTGGTGGCTCACGCCTGTGATCCCAGCACTTTGGGAGCCCGAGGCAGGTGGATCATGAGGTCAGGAGTTTGAGATCAGCCTGGCCAACAAGGTGAAACCCCGTCCCTACTAAAAATACGAAAATTAGCTGGGTGTGGTGGCACGCACCTGTAATCCCAGCTACTCGGGAGGTTGAGACAGGAGAATCGCTTGAACCCAGGAGGCAGAGGTTGCAGTGAGCCAAGATCGCGCCACTGCATTCCAGCCTGGGCAACAGAGCAAGACTCTGTCTCAAAAAAAAGAATTCCTAAGCTAGCCACACTTAGGTTTATTCTCTAGTCTTTTGTTCCCAAACCCTGAATACATGTTCCTTGGAGGAAACAAGCAGCAACCAGATGTCCAAGGTCTCCTGAGTTAATTCCATCTTCCCTGGTGAATTACAACTTCTTGCAGACACAAAGGAGAACAGAGAGATAAATGACACATAAACAAGAGCTTCACTGGCTGGGGGAGGGGGACATGGAGAGTGACGTCAGTTTTCCCAGAAACCCATTTATCACGATAACAAGGTCTCGAGTGCTTTAGGCTGCTCTTTCAGCTTCAGAATCTGGCGTACAATTATGTTCTTCATCACACAGTATGGCAAAGCCAGCCAGAGTAAACTGGAGCCATGCGAAGCAAACCAAGTGGCCCTAAACCACCCCCTCACCCCCATCTGCAGAACAAAGGGGACCTCTGGGTTGCCTGAGTTGTGCCTGAGGTGAAACACACATAATCTCCTGGAAGGTTCCCCTTTGCAATATCTGTCCTGCAATCCTAATCCAGGCAAGAGAAATGGTGAGAGAGTATGGAGGACAGGTCGATGCAAATTCATTAGCTGACATGAAAAATTATTAGCATCATTTTTGGATGGAGCAAGTATAATCCTGGAGACTAATTCCTCTACTTCAACTATACCATCTCTGAAATGCAGGTAACCAGGAGCAGAAAAGCCACAGCAGAAAAGAGAGGGTCCTCAAAACACTAAAGCAATAAACACGAGAGTGCCAATCTTGGGGGAAGAAAATTCTCTCAAATTCCATCATTACAGAGAATGTCTCCTGTCTACTCCTGGTCCTTCCACATCATGACTGCATAAAGTGCTCTGTGCTAGGGGGTGCAGAGGGTGGAGGAGATTCCGAAGAAATGATCCTGCCCCTTCAAACAGGGACAAAAGAGTGGAATACATTAATACATATTCTGTAGAGAAAATACTATCAGAGTCTGGCTTCAGATTTTGAAAAATCAATTTCAATTACACCAGTTACCTAGAGGCTTTTTTGTACTGTAATTGCATTGCATGAACTATTTTCCTAAATAAGTAAGCTACAAGGTTGAAAAGCATTTTTATGTGGTTCAGAGATTTTCGTCAAGTAGTATTTGGTGTCGCGGGATTTGACCTACCGCTATCTCCCACTCCTTCCTCACCTGGGGGTGCTGGTGGGCTTCTTAAAACCCCAGATATCCATGGATTAATAAAGCTAGGGTGTCCCCCCCAAATGGAATTCATCGCCCTTTGCAACCAAACTTCTGGTCTAAAAAACAAACATGGAGCCTCAGGTCACTTCAACATGGTTTCTCTGCACATCCCAGGCTGGAAAACTTCAGTTCTTTAAATGAAGATTTTTTTTCCCCCAAAGTCGGTCGCCAACAAAAAGAGAGACGGCACCGCTTTTGCGAGTCTCACACTTATTTTCCTGAGTCTCCATAGAAAGAAGCCAGCTCCACAGGTTTTGGCACGCAAGGCCAGTTACACTGAACATGCACCCGAGACAGATCCTCAGAGGCCCGCTCAAAAACATGCCAAAATACGCAGCCAGCCACCTACAGGCCAGCCAACTGCACCCAACACTGACGCACAAATGGGACCCAGAGGCACACGGCCCAAGCAGACAGCGAGGTGTTCGGACACACACCACAGAGGTGAGCACACTCAGGGAAACAGGCGGACTTCTTTGGGTCACAGACAGAACCCCAGCGCCGCCGCCGCCCGCCAGGGAAGGCAGGAGCGCGCACGCGTGCACACATTCGCGCACACGGATACACACACAGACGCAGTCACATATGTAATGCATATAGAGAAACCCTATCCCAGCCAGTCACCTCCCCGCCCCCCTCGCCACTCACCGCCTTCTGCCCCAGGCTAACCCCAGCCCTGCGCCTCTTTGCCTGTGCTGTCCCAGGTCCCAGTGGGCAGCCGTGCGCAGGGGCGCGGCAAGGCCAGGGTGCCAAGGACCCGGAGGGCTCGGAGGCTCCGATGGCCATTCATTCGGCAACGCCCCAGCCGTGGGGCCGCAGCTGCAGCGAGGGAGGCGGCGGCGCTCACTGCGGCTCTTGGGCAATGCAAGTTCAGCCGCCGGCCCGCAGGCTTTGCCAGCCCCCCTGCCGCCAGCCCGAGCGCCACCACCGTTTTCCGGGACAGGCTGGGGGACTGAGCTGCTGACCCCGGGAGCAGAAGTCCCACCGTGCCCTCGGCTCCTGGATGCTGCCCATTGCCCTCCTCGCGATGTGGCGGCGGCGGCCAGGTCTCCTCGACCCTCCCCAGGCCCTCGGTCCTGGCCCTGGCACCCAAGCCCTGCACTCACCACCTGGCGAGCTATATCGGTCGCTGCCATCGCTCCTGCGTCCGCCAGGGCTGCCACGGGTGCGGCCGCAACCGGAGCTACCGCACAGGAAACAGAGGAGCTCCTCCGACAAAGAGAAAGTGTTACACTTCGGGCGCGACCAAGTCCGGTGGAGGGAGGTGCAAGGGAGGGGCCCCCTCGCCGCTGCTCCAACCCCAACCTCCCCTTTACCGCCCACCCCTTGAAAGTAGGGTATGTAGAGGGGGCGGATTTAACGCGCCGCTTCCCCCTACGGCCAGCCCAGTTCCAGTTCTTCCTGCAACCCCAGCCATAGGCCTCTGCGAAGGGGGGCGGGGGCTCCCCTCGGTGACCACGTCCTCTGCCCCCCCCGCCACTGGGTTCCGTGGTACGTCCCGACCTCTGCTGAATTGTCACACCCCCCTGCTCTCCTTACATCCCTAAATCCCCAGACCCCTGAGGCTGGAAGGGAGCCCCCGCCCCTCCCCCTTCCCAGGGTCGGCTCAGCAGCTGAGCTCTGCAGTTCTCCTCCCAGGCCCGGTAGCCCCTTCCTTTCCACCGAGATTCCAGGGTGCTTGTATGAGTGCGCCTGGGCCGCTGGAGTCTCGATGCCCCACTGTCGTGTCTCCCTCCCCCCATGGCCCGGGAGCGCAGCTGAGGCCGAGGTGCAGAGGAGGCCTGCGGCACCTGCCGGCTCCACCTTAGAGCTTAGAAAAGGGCCGGGGTGGGGAGCCGCACTATGGCCCCGCAACTGAGCTGAGCTGTGCCATGTGCGGTCCAAGGCTACAGGTCTTGAGACGCCGCGTCTGCTCCGGGGTTTCCAAGTCTCTGGTGCTGTGGACTGTAATTTCTTGGAGCCGAGCTTACCACCTTTGGGTACTTAGTACAGACGGACTGCACGCCTCCTCTCTCCAACCGAACCCTAGACGCTCAGCGTGAGCAGAGACTTAGACCACCCACCCCTTCTAGTACAAGAGGAGGGGCTGAAGATTAAGGTTCCCAGATCAATGGAGCGAGATGGAGGGGCGGGTGACCGGGAGCGGCCTCCAGTCACTCTGCCCCGCCCCCTGATTTCTCCTTGACCCTCATTCAGCCCGGGACGCGGCGGCCAACAGGACGCAGAGGAGAGAACTTCCTAAGGCAGGAGAGTGCACGCCCGCTCTCCTTTTTCTCCTGGCCCTCCGCGCCTTGGGTCCTCTCTCTTGGGCACCTCTCCACTTCTCCGGCCCTGGCACCCTCCCCTCTCTCCCGGGACTGGCGTCTTGCTAGCTCCCTGCAACTGGAGCACGCAGGCAGATTTGGCAAGCCGGAGGCCCCAGCGGGAGGAACACTACATTCCACTCCTCAAAAGGGCGGGTTCCCTGGTATGGGAGAGAGACCTGGGCCCGCCAGAGGGACCCCAGATGGGGGAGGGGGTGACAGGCCAATGGGGGAAACCCAGGCCCACGAAGGGGCCCCACTGGGGCATGGGAGATGATCCCGTAGAGGCCCAAGGCTGGAGCAGCCGAGGGGGAGGCAGGAGAGAGGAAAAGGGAAAAGTAGGAACCAAGAAGAGGAAGAAGGGACCTGACCCAGAGGCCCTGGCGTTGGAGAAGTCAGGGAAGACAAAAAAAATGGAATGGCCAGGCCAGGAGCGGTGGCTCACGCCTGTAATCCCAGCACTTTGGGAGGCTGAGGCGGGCGGATCACGAGGTCAGGAGATCGAGACAGACCATCCTGGCCAACATGGTGAAACCCCGTCTCTACTAAAAATACAAAAAATTAGCCGGGCGTGGTGGCACGCGCCTGTAGTCCCAGCTGCTCGGGAGGCTAAGGCAGGGGATTCCCTTGAACCCGGGAGGCGGAGGTTGCAGTGAGCCGAGATCGCGCCATTGCCCTCCAGCCTGACGGCGACTCCATCAAAAGAAAAGAAAAGAGAAAAGAAAAGAAGGAAGAAAGGAAGTAATGAGAGAAAGAAAATGGAGTGGCCAAAGAACAGCATGCCTGGCACTCGGTTCCACCTGCTGGATGGAGCTTCCCACACTCTCTCTGGAAGCCCTTTATATACCCTGTGCGCCTGGAAAACAAGGACTCAGCAAACGCATCCCAGGCGTAGTATGGGGCCTCGCAGCAGCCGGGAGGCGCTCCATTACGCGGAAGGAAAAGATTCGGATGCGTGCGTGGGAAGCGGGGAGAAGAAAGAAGAGACACAGTGTGGAGGTACCAGGAAGGACCGTCATGAAGAGCCAAGTATTCACGGAGCACCATTGTGCGCCTTCATTGTGCTGGAGACCCAGGAGTGGCCTAAAGGGGAAGAGCCTGGAGCAATCAGGTCTCAGCGCGGGGAGTTGCGCGAGACAGAAGGCGAAGGCCACAGGGCGATGGCTGTGGCAAGGAAGAGGGGCAGCTGGAGTCTTTCAGACTCTCTGGAGCTTTGGGGCAGAGCCTGAGCCCTGGATTGGGTTGGCATTGACATGGGGAACCAGTGCTAGGTCTGAGGAACCACGGTGAGGCTTGGGCCCCAACCGGATGGGGGCGGGGAGTCAGAGGTGACTGTCCGCTTCCAGGCTGGGTGTCTGGGACAGGGATCTTCCCTGGCAAAGGCTAGGGCGAGGTGGATTGAAAGGGCCCAAGGTCACTAGCCCCGATCTGCACTTAGGGTTTGGGTGGTGGTGGGACAAAAGAGGAGAATTTGGAAGCCAGAGCAGAAAGCTGCTGCTGGAGCGGGAGGGGACTGGCGGGCTGCGGGGCTCTCGGGGAATCTCTCACGCGCTGCCCCGCCCGCCTTAGCACTCCTGGCAGACTGAAGCTCCGAACTTCCGGCCCAGCGCTGGGGGCACTTTTGCAGGGAATCCTTGGTGTCTCACCTGTGTGCCCCATTTGGCCCTCCTGTCCCTAGATACTACCAGAACCTCACTGCGGCCTCCTCTTCTAAAACCCTGAACCTCAAAGCGTTGAACCAAGTGCTTCATTCAAGTCTCCCGGGACCCTTTGGTTCCTGTAATACCTGTCCCCTGTGGCTACAAGTCGGTCCTGGGCCTGAGCCTCCAGCCTCCTGTGGTGGGGTGTGGGTCAGTGTGTGTGTTGGTCTTGATGTGTGAGTAGATGTGTTAGTGTGTTCGTGTGTATTGTCAGTGTGTGCCAGCTGTGTGTCTGTATGTCTGTGTGTCAATGTGTGTGTTGGCATGGGTTTACTTGTGTTTGATTTTGTGGTTGTGTCTGCCAGTGTGTGTGTCAGTGTATGTCAGTGTGTGCATGTTGGTGCATTTGTCAGTGTGTGCTTCAGTGTGTCACTGTGTGTTTTGGCATGTGTTGGTGTGTCAGTGTATTTCAGTGTAAGTGTATGTGTATCAATGTGTAGAGAGGTGTTAGCTCAGGCCGCGTACGGTGGCTCACACCTGTAATCCCAGCACTTTGGGAGGCCGAGGCAGGTGGATCATGAGGTCAGGAGATGGAGACCATACTGGCTAACACAGTGAAACCCCACCCATCTCTACTAAAAATACAAAAAAAAAAAAAAAAATTAGCCAGGCATGGTGGCACGTACCTGTAATCCCAGCTACTCTGGAGGCTGAAGCAGGAGAATCAGTTGAACCCGGGAGACGGAGGTTGCAGTGAGCCAAGATCACACCACTGCACTCGAGCATGGGCGACAGAGCGAGACTCTACCTCAAAAAAAAAAGAGGAAAAGAGAGGGGTTAGCTCGCTGTGTTCTAGCTTTACATACCTTATCTCACTCAGTGCAGTGGGCTAATGACTGAGAAGTGTGAATCATAACATTCATTTCAATAAAGAGGTTTGGAAACTCTCTGGGATCATGCCTTTCAGTCTTTGTCCCTGGTCACTTTCCCAGGAACAGGGGAGATGGAAGGGCTGAGAAGGCAAAATGTCTCATGAGTGGTCAGTTCATGGCTTTTCTTCCTTGAGTGTCTGTCCTCGTTGATGAGTGAGGCCAAAAGATCCCCTTTATGAAGAGTCATTTGGGACTCCCAGGCGCTGCCATAAACATGTATGCGTTCATGTTTTATGTGTCCTTGCGGCGTCCCTTGGGCCCAGCATGGTGTCTGGCAGGTATTCAATCAATGTTTGCTGAGTAAAGGAATGAACAGAGGCATGTAAATGAGATGGTTTCAGTATTTCCATGTCCTTAAAGAAGCTGGAACAAACAGAAACTTCCCAGGGGGGAGTAGGTGACTATCATTAGCATGCCAATGTTTGTAGAGCGAGACTCCACTGGCTGGGAGCAGAAATGGCTACCCCTGCTAGATAGGAGTGGGCCCTAATGGGAGCCCAGCTTTCCAAAGGTCACTGACTGCTGGAGTGGGGGGTGATAATACTGGATAGAAGAGCGGCAAGCAAGTCAGGGGCAGGGAGGGAGAAAAGGGCACTGAAATGGAGCTAAGAGCTCAGGAAAGGGCTCTGTCCTGAAACTTTGGTTTTGTGACAGGAGAACAAGAAAGACGGTAAAGTCAGTCTTAAGTGGAGAAGCCCTGAGAAACATCTGAAAATGAAGATCAGAAAGTTGGAGTAGGGGCTGGGCGCGGTGGCTCACACCTGTAATCCCAGCACTTTGGGAGGCCAAGGCAGGTGGATCACCTGAGGTCAGGGGTTTGAGACCAGCCTGGCCAACATGGTGAAACCCTGTCTCTACTAAAAATACAAAAATTAGCCAGGTGTAGTGGCAAGTGCCTGTAATCCCAGCTACTTGAGGCAGGAGAACTGCTTGAACCTGGGAGGTGGAGGTTGCATGAGCCGAGATTGCGCCACTACACTTCAACCTGAGTAACGGAGCAAGACTCCATCTCAAAAAAAAAAAAAAAAAGAGAGAGAGAAAGAAAGTTGGAGGAGGAAGACAAGGTGAAGCAGAGGGAAAATGATCTGGGAGTCACCAAATCCAGACAGTGCCAGTTGAATCAGAAACTCTGTGAAGGGGCTGAGTCAAAATGAACTAAAGATTCCTTTCATCATTCCAGCATAAATCACCTGTTGCCCCTGGTTTTGCATTACTTTCTTTCCAGTGGTTCTTCAAATGTGGCCTTTGCAGCATCAGCAGCATATGAGAAGTTAGAAAAAATGCAAATTCTCAGGCTCCACGCTAGACCTACTGAATCAGAACTTCTAGAATGGGAACCAGGAATCTGTTTTAACAAGTGCTCCTGGGGATTCTGATTTATGCTAAAGATTGAAGGCCACTGGTTTATCTTGAAAATCTAGCCCTGATGGGATGGGACTGGTAGGGTTTGGGAGGATATTGAAGGAAACTTTTAAAGTCTGGGCCATTGCCGATAACTGTAGCTTCTGTTGGATTTCTGTGGTGGACGGAGTGAAGGTACGGGAAAGGGGGTGCCAAAAAAGGAACAGAAGAGAACCCAGCAGGAGCTAGCTGACTAGAAGAATTAGAAAGATAGACTTTGCCTCCTGATATGGGGTTAGGCTTTGTGTCCCCACCCAAATCTCATCTTGAATTGTAATCCCCATAATCGCCATAATCCCTTTGTGTCAAGGGAGAGACCAGGCGGAGGTAGGGAGAGACCAGGTGGAGATAATGGAATCACGAGGTGGTTTCCCCCACGCTGTTCTCGTGACAGCGAGTGAGTTCTCACGAGATCTGAAGGCGTTTTGTTTTGGTTTGATTTTTTTTTTTTTTTTTGAGACAGAGTCTCACTCTGTTGCCCAGGCTGGAGTGCAGTGGCACAATCTTGGCTCACTGCAACCTCTGCCTCCCGGGTTCAAGCAATTCCCTGTCTCAGTTTCCCCAGTAGCTGGGATTACAGGCATCTGCCACCATGCCCGGCTAACGTTTGTATTTTTAGTAGAGACGGGGTTTCACTCTGTTGGCCAGAGTGGTCTCGAACTCCTGACCTCATGATCCACCCGCCTCAGCCTCCCAAAGTGCTGGGATTACAGGCGTGAGCCACCCTGCCTGGCCATTTTTGTTTTTGTTTTTGAGACAGAGTCTTACCCTGTCACCCAGGGTGGAGTGCAGTGGCACAATCTTGGCTCACTGCAACCTCCACCTCCTGGGTTCGAGGAATTCTCATGCCTCAGCCTCCCAAGTAGCTGGGATTACAGATAAGCATCACCATGCCCAGCTAATTTTTTTTTTTTTTTTTTTTTTTTTTGGGCAGAGGTTCACTCTTGTTATCCAGGCAGGAGTACAATGGCGCGATCTCGGCTCACCGCAACCTCTGCCTCCTGGATTCAAGCAATTCTCCTGCCTCATCCTCCCGGGTAGCTGGGACTACAGGCACACGCCACCACGCCCAGCTAATTTTTTTGTATTTTTAGTAGAGATGGGGTTTCACCATGTTGACCGGGATGGTCTCGATCTCTTGACCTCCTGATCCACCCGCCTCAGCCTCCCAAAGTGCTAGGATTATAGGCGTGAGCCACCGCGCCTGGCCAATTTTTGTATTTTTAGTAGAAACAGTGTTTCACCATGTTGGCCAGGTCGGTCTTGAACTCCTGACCTCAAGTGATCCTCCCGCCTCAGCCTCTCAAGGTGCTGGGATTATAGGTGTGAGCCACTGTGCCCAGCTAGATCTGATGGTTTTATAAGGGACTCTTCCCCCTTCGGTTGGCCCTTCTCCTTCCTGATACCTTGTAAAGAATGTGCCTTGCTTCCTCTTCACTTTTCGCCATGATTGTAAGTTTCCTGAGGCTTCCCCAGCCATACTGAACTGCATTAAACCTCTTTCCTTTATAAATTACCCAGTCTCGGACAGTTCTTTATAGCAGTATGAAAACGACTAATACACTTCCTTTGCAATTCTCATTCATTCCACAAATATTCACTGAATCTCAACTGCCAATTGCTAAGTGCCAGAGGACTCAAAAAAGAATGAGTGACAAGAACTCTTACCTTCACCTTAAGGCACTCCCAGGACAGTTGACAGATAGCTTCACAACCAACCAGTAATGTAATAAGTGATATAATCAGTCAGGATCAACACCTGGGGAGGAAGAGACCCAGAGAGGTGAGGAAAGGTACCTCAAACAAGAGCCATTTGGATTGAATCTTGAAGAGTGAGTGATGGTTTTTCTGGGAGTCAAGGGGGACAGAAGAGAGAATAGCAGAGTAAAACCAGAAAGAAAGGGCAGAGAGCATTTCAGGAATTTTAAGTCTTGGCCAGAGGGAGTGGTAGGAGGAGGGAACAGTGGCTATAAATGAGACTGGAAGATAAAATGGGGCTGGATCTGGAAGGGTCAGGTTAGTCATACCAAGTTGCTTACACTTTTTGCTCCAGAGTAGAGGTTCTCAAGCTCCAGAGTAGGGTTCTCAAGCTCTGGTGTCCAGACAATGCCTGTAACTATGCCTGATGTAAATGGGATGCTCAAAGTGAAAAAAAAAAAAACATCAGTTAATCGGTAGAAATTTCTCTACTTTAAGTTTTTTTAACCATAAATTTTCCTACATCTTTGACAGTTGCTCCTGCCTATCTGCTAGCAAGCAACAAAATGAATAAACAAGTTGCCAACTAATATGAAACAGAGAATCACAGTACTGATCATGCTTAATTCAACAGTTTATTTTTCCCAGACATCTGTACTTGTGGCTATGATTTTATATTGCAGACCCATATTGTAGACATATTTTCAGCCAGCAGAAGTGTTCTTTTGAAAAGCATTTTATTAACAGCTGGGCGCGGTGGCTTACGCCTGTAATCCCAACACTTTGGGAGGCCAAGGCACACAGATCGCCTGAGGTCAGGAGTTCAAGACCAGCCTGACCAACATGGAGAAGCCTCATCTCTACTAAAAATACAAAATTAGCTGGGCATGGTGGCGCATGCCTGTAATCCCAGCTACTCGGGAGGCTGAGCAGGAGAATCGCTTGAACCCGGGAGGCAGAGGTTGTGGTGAGCTGAGATCGAGACATTGCACTCCAGCCTTGGCAACAAAAGCAAAACTCTGTCTAAAAAAAAAAAAAAAAGAAAGAAAGAAAGAAAAAGAAAAGAAAAGCGTTTTATTTCATATGGTGTGATTTAATATATCAATTATTTTACTTCATTCTGGAAAGAGCAGCACCACATCCAGATGCTGTGCCACCTGAGCCAGTTGGAGAAACTATCCCTTAGATAGTGAGGAGCCACTGATGAGATTTGAGCAGCAGAGTGACATGAACGTATTTGCATTTTTTTTTTGAGATGGAGTCTCAGTCTCTTGTCCAGGCTGGAGTACAGTGACACAATCTCCACTCACTGCAACCTCCACCTCCTGGGTTCGAGCGATTCTCCTGCCTCAGCCTCCCAAGTACTACAGGCGCATGCCACCACATCCAGCTAATTTTTGTATCTTTAGTAGAGATTGGGGTTTCACCAAGTTGACCAGGCTGGTCTCCAACGCATGACCTCAGGTGATCCACCTGGCTCGGCCTCCCAACGTACTGGGATTACAGGCGTGAGCCACCACACCTGGCCCATATTTGCAATTTTGAAAGGTCACTCTGGCTCCAACTTGGGAAAAAAGATTGGAGCAGAAGTCAATTAAAGCAGTTAGGGACCAGGTACAGTGGCTCCTGCCTATAATCCCAGCACTTTAGGAGGCTGAGGCAGGAGGATCACTTGAGTTCAGGCGTTTGAGGCTGCAGTGATCTATGACTTCACCACTGCACTGCCTAGGTGACAGAGTGAGATCCTGTCTCTAAAAAAGAAAAACATGCAAGACTGGGGAGTGAGGACACTGCTGTAGCAGTTCAAGCAAGAAATGCTGGTGACAGCGACATGAGAGTGGAGTGGCATGGAAGGAACAGACTCAGTGTTAAAAGGGGCTACCCATTAAAGGCCTTGTGTGCCACTTCTAAGGATGCTGAAGTTTCAATGTGTAGGGAATAAAAGAGCCTTTGAAGCCCTATTTCTTTTCTTTTCTTTTTTTTTTTTTTTTTTTTTTTTTTTTTTGAGATAGAGTCTCTCTCTGTCTCCAAGCTGGAGTGCACTGGCATGATCTTGGCTCACTACAACCTCCGCCTCCCAGTTCAAGCGATTCCCCTGCCTCAGCCTTCCGAGTAGCTGGGACTACAGGCATGTGCCACCATGCCTGGCTACTTTTTTGTATTTTAGTAGAGATGGGGTTTCACCATGTTGGCCAGGATGGTCTCAATCTCCTGACCTCATGATTCACCCACCTCGGCCTCCCAAAGTGCTGGGATTACAGGAGTGAGCCACCACACCCAGCCAAAGCCCTGTTTCTTTCTTTTTTTTTTTTTTTTTTTGAGATGGAGTTTCGCTCTTGTTACCCAGGCTGGAGTGCAATGGCGGGATCTCAGCTCACTGCAACCTCCGCCTCCTGGGTTCAGGCAGTTCTCCTGCCTCAGCCTCCTGAGTAGCTGGGATTACAGGCGTGAGCCAAAAGCCCTGTTTCTTAATGGGTGGTACCCAACTAGCTGCATCAGAATCACCTATAGTGTTCCTAACAAGTGCAGGGGCCTAAAGCCCACCTCAGATCTGCTGAATCAGAATCTCCGTATGGGAGAAAAAATGTGGATTTGTACCAAGCACTCCGAGTGGCTCTGAGGCACATCAAACTTGGAGAACTACTGCATGAATGGTTATTGAGCAGTGGCATGACAGAGTGAGATCTATGTTTATACAGATCACTTAAGTCACCACATGAAAAACTGATTCAGTGAGGGTAAGACTAGAGGCAGTTAGACTAGTTAGCAGGGTACTGCAATAGCCCTTAGCCAGGCAAGACCCAGAACTCAAGAGAAGTCTGGGCTTCCCACCCACATCATGACATACCAGTTACCCTGGTTTGTACACACTGATTGAGACAAATGATATAATTTTGTATTTCCCCACAAACAATTCTTGTTTGCTAAAATTAGTCTTCAGCAGTCTTCCCAGAGCCATAGAATATGATCTTGTGAAAGGTACTGAGCATCTGCCATATCTAGGACCCTGCACTAGGCACTGTGGGATGTATAAAGAAATATACAGTCTAGTCTGGGTGCGGTGGCTCACGCCTGTAACCCCAACCCTTCGAGAGGCCGAGGTGGGCAGATCACCTGAGGTCAGGAGTCCAAGACCAGCCTGACCAACATGGAGAACCCTGTCTCTACTAAAAATACAAAATTAGCTGGACGTGGTAGTGCATTCCTGTAATCCCAGCTACTCGGGCGGCTGAGGCAGGAGAATTGCTTGAACCTGGGAAGCAGAGCCTGCAGTGAGCCGAGATTGCACCATTGCACTCCACTCTGGGCAACAAGAGTGAAACTCCATCACAAAAAAAAAAAAAAAAAAAGGAAGAAAGAAAGAAAGAAATACAAACTCTAGGCCAGGCCTCGGCTCACACCTGTAGTCCCGGCATTTTGGGAGGCTAAGGTGGGCAGATCATCTGAGGTCAGGAGTTCGAGACCAGCCTGGCCAACACAGTGAAACCCCATCTCTACTAAAAATACAAAAATTAGCCAGATGTGATGGCAGGTGCCTGTAATCTCAGCTATTCAGGAGGCTGAGGCAGGAGAATCTCTTGAACCCAGTGGGAGGGGGAGGATGGAGGTTGCAGTGAGCAGAGATGGCGCCACTGCACTCCAGCCTGGGCGACAGAGCGAGACTCCATCTCAAAAAAACAAACCAGGCCGGGCGCGGTGGCTCAAGCCTGTAATCCCAGCACTTTGGGAGGCCGAGGCGGGTGGATCACGAGGTCAAGAGATCGAGACCATCCTGGTCAACATGGTGAAACCCCGTCTCTACTAAAAATACAAAACATTAGCTGGGCATGGTGGTGCGTGCCTGTAATCCCAGCTACTCAGGAGGCTGAGGCAGGAGAATTGCCTGAACCTGGGAGGCTTAGGTTGCGGTGAGCCGAGATCGCGCCATTGCACTCCAGCCTGGGTAACATGAGTGAAACTCTGTCTCAAAAAAAAAAAAAAAGTTTTAAAAAGACATTGAGTTCTGCGAGTTGAATGATACTGATCAACAACCCATAGATATGGTAGAGAATCGAGAGAAACGAGGTGTCTACCCAGTGGCCTCACAGTCCTCCACAGACAAGTCACAAAGACTGTGAGAGGACTGAAATAAGAAGACACAGATAGAAAAAGATGGTAATGACACCGTGGTAAGACATTGGCTTCACCATCACCACCATTAGTCATTGATCAAGATGAGGTATCTATTTTATATCAAGCTCTCAATACTTTGCATTTATGTACTGATTTCTCTTTGTACCTATACACTGTGTACACATAGATACATGTGCATACCCACGCGCACATGCGTGCACACACACACACGCACACAGCCATCTCATTCCAGAACAGATTTTATGGGTACATCAGGATCAAAAGACAGAATTCAAATATGCTATTTCTAGTGGGTTGATAATTGCTATGATACAGCTTTGTATTACACTGGAGCCTCCAGAGAAACAGAATATATGTATATTAATTTTATATATTTATATTAACATATATGATATTTATTATAAAGAATTGGCCCACATGATTATGAAATCTGAGAACCCTCATGATTTACCATCTGCAACCTGGAAACCAAGAAAGCCAGGGACACAAAATTTCAGTTCAAATCCAAAGGCCTGAGAATCAGGGGATCTGATGGTGTAAGTACCAGTCCAAGAGTCCAAGGAGGCTGGGCAAGGTGGCTCTGCCTGTAATCCCAGCAATTTGGGAGACCGAGGCGGGTGGATCACCTGAGGTCAGGAGTTCGAGACTAGCCTGGCCAACGTGGTGAAACCCCATCTCTACTAAAAATACAAAAATTAGCTGGGAGTGGTGGCTGGTGTCTGTAATCCCAGCTACTTGGGAGGCTGAGGCAGGAGAATCACTTTAACCCAGGAGGCAGAGGTTGCAGTGAGCTGAGATCATGCCACTGCACTCCAGCCTGGGTGCCACAGAACGAGATTCTGTCTTTAAAAAAAAAAAAAAAAAGAGCTCAAGGAGAGGAGAAGAGAGATGCCAGCTCAACAGTCAGGGAGAGAAAGGCAACTCAATCTTCCTCAACATTTTTTTTTTAGAGATGGGGTCTTACTCTGTCCCTGAGGCTGGAGTGCAGTGGCACAATCATAGCTCACTGCAGCCTCAAAATCCTGGGCTCATGAGCTCAAGAATTCCTCCTACCTCAGACTCCCAAGTAGCTGGAACTGCAGGCACCTGCCACCGTGCCCAGCTAATTTTTTTTTTTCGAGACAGAGTCTCGCTCTGTCCCCTGGGCTGGAGTGCAATGGCATGATCTTGGCTCACTGCAACCTCCACCTCCTAAATTCAAGCAATTCTGCCTCAGGCTCCCAAGAAGGTGGGATTACAGGTGCCTGCCACCATACCCAGCTAATTTTTTGTATTTTTAGTAGAGACAGGGTTTCACTATGTTAGCCAGGCTGGTCTTGAACTCCTGAGCTCGTGATCCTCCTACCTCAGCCTCCCAAAGTGCTGGGATTGTAGGCATAAGTCACTGGGCCCAGCTTCTTCTGTTTTTTTGTTCTATTCAAGCCCTCAACAGATTAGATGATGCCCACATTGGGGAATGCCATCTGCTTTACTCAATCTACCAGTTCAAGTGCTAATCTCTTCCAGAAACATGTTCACAGACACATCCTATTTCTGGGCACCCCTTGGCCCAGTCAAGTTGACATGTAAAATTAACCGTCACAAGCTTTAAATATAGCTTTTAGCTTTCTGGAAGGCAAAGCAAAAGGAAAAATACCAGCTTGCATAGTTTTATGCATTGCCTACATACAAAGGTCACTATTTGATTCATTAATCCCACAAATATTTACTCAGTACCTACGGTGTGTCAAATTTTAGACTAAGTGGTGGAGATTAACAGTGAGCAAAAGCAGACTCTGTTCCTGCCTTCATGGAGCTTACAGTCTAATAGGGAAGACAGATAACAATCAATATCACGTACATAAATGCAAAAATAAAACTGCAATAAGAGCACCTAGGAGATCCTCATGGTGCCCTGAGAGCCTATAATGGTAATGGGGTGGGGTGGGGACAGATTTGACTTAGTCTAGCAGCCTAGTGTGTCCATCTACGAGGCTTCATGGAGGAAGTGATGTTTGAATTCAGATCAGAAGATTAAATGGGAATGAGCAAGGTAAAGGGAGGATGGGAGTAGGAGGAGCATTCCAAGCAAAGGAAAGGGCATGTGTGGAGACTCTATGCAAGAAACAGAGGCAGGGAGTGGTGACTCACACCTGTAATCCTAGCACTTTGGAAGGCCAAGGCAGGAGGATTGCTTGAGGCCAGGAGCTCGAGACCAGCCTGAGCAACATAGTGAGCTCTCATCTCTAATTTATAGATTCAATGCTATCCCCATCAAGCTACCATTGACCTTCTTCACAGAACTGGAAAAAAACACCTTAAATTCCATATGGAACCAAAAAAGAGCCCACATAGCCAAGGCAATCCTTTTCTTTCTTTTTTTTTTTTTTCAATTCCACTCTGAAGCATGGACAATCCTAAGCAAAAAGAACAAAGCTGGAGGCATCACACTACCTGACTTCAAACTATACTACAAGCGTATAGTAATCAAAACAGCATGGTACTGGTACCAAAATAGAGATATAGACCAATGGAACAGAACAGAGGCCTTGGAAGTAATGCCAAACACCTACAGCCATCTGATCTTTGACAAACCTGACAAAAACAAGCAATGGGGAAAGGATTCCCTGTTTAATAAATGGTGTTGGGAAAACTGGCTAGCCATGTGCAGAAAGCTGAAACTGGACCCCTTCCTGACACTGTACACTAAAATTAACTCCAGATGGATTAAAGATTTAAACATAAGGGCCAGGCATGGTGGCTCAAGCCTGTAATCCCAGCACTTTGGGGGGCCGAGGCGGGTGGATCACGAGGTCAAGAGATCGAGACCATCCTGGTCAACACGGTGAAACCCCGTCTCTACTAAAAATACAAAAAATTAGCTGGGTATGGTGGCGCGTGCCTGTAATCCCAGCTACTCAGGAGGCTGAGGCAGGAGAATTGCCTGAACCTAGGAGGCGGAGATTGCGGTGAGCCGAGATCGCGCCATTGCACTCCAGCCTGGGTAACAAGAGCGAAACTC
>NW_022437042.1:3344933-3362111 GCF_009761245.1 Sapajus apella
AACATAAGACCTAACACCATAAAAACCCTAGAAGAAAACCTAGGCAATACCATTCAGGACATAGGCATAGGCAAGGACTTCATGACTAAAACACCAAAAGCAATGGCAACAAAAACCAAAATAAATGGGATCTAATTAAACTTAAGAGCTTCTGCACAGCAAAAGAAACAATCATTAGAGTGAACCAGCAACCAATAGAATGGAATGGAAAAAATTTTTGCAAGCTACCCACCTGACAAAGGGCTAATATCCAGAATCTACAAGGAACTAAAACAAATTTGCAAGAAAGAAAAACAAAACCCCAACAAAAAGTGGGTGAAGGATATGAACAGATATTTTTCAAAAGAAGACATTTATGCGGCCAACAAACATATGAAAAAATGCTCATCATCTCTGGTCATTAGAGAAATGCAAATCAAAACCACATTGAGATACCATCTGCTACCAGTTAGAATGGCAATCATTAAAAAATCTGGAGACAACAGAGGCTGGAGAGGATGTGGAGAAATAGGAACACTTTTACACTGTTGGTGGGAGTGTTAATTAGTTCAACCATTGTGGAGGACAGTGTGGCAATTCCTCAAGGACCTAGAAATAGAAATTCCATTTGACCCAGCAATCCCATTACTGGGTATATATCCAAAGGATTATAAATCGTTCTATTATAAGGACACATGCACACGAATGTTCACTGCAGCACTGTGTACAATAGCAAAGACTTGGAACAAACCCAAATGCCCATCAATGATAGGCTGGACAGGGAAAATGTGGCACATGTACACCATGGAATACTATGCAGCCATAAAAAACGATGAGTTCATGTCCTTTGTAGGTACATGAATGAATCTGGAAACCATCATTCTCAGCAAACTCACACAAGAGCAGAAAACCAAACACCACATGTTCTCACTCACAAGTGGGTGTTGAACAATGAGAACACATGAACACAGGGAGGGGAACATCACACACTGGGGTCTGTTGGAGGGTTGGGGGGCTAGGGGAGGGATAGCAGGGGCTGGGGAAATTGGGGAGGGATAACATTAGGAGAAATACCAAATGTAGGTGACGGGGGGATTGAGGCAGCAAAACACCATGGCATGTGTATACCTATGTAACAATCCTGCACGATCTGCACATGTACCCCAGAACTTAAAGTAAAATAAAAAATAATAACAATAATAAAAGCCCAGGCGCGGTGGCTCACGCCTGTAATCCCAGCAATTTGGGAGGTCAAAGTGGGCAGATCACCTGAGGTCAGGAGTTCAAAACCAGCCTGACCAACATGGTGAAACCCCTATCTCTACTAAGAATTTAAAAAATTAGATGGGCCTCATGGCATCTGCCTATAATGCCAGCTACTAGGGGACTGAGGCAGGAAAACACTTGAACCCAGGAGCTGGAGGTTGCAGTGAGCCGGGATCATGCCACCGCACTCCATCCTCCGCAACAAGAGCAAAACTCCATCTCAAAAAAAAAAAAAATTTGCCTGGCATAGTGGCACATACCTGTAGTCCCAGCTACTTGGGAGGCTGAAGTGGGAGGATTGCTTGAGTCTGGAAGTGGAGGCCACAGTGAGCTGTGATTGCACCATTGCACTCTGGCCTGGACAACAGAGCAAAACCCAGAAACAAAGAGAGAGAGACGAGAGAGAGAGAGAGAGAGAGACAGAAAGAAAGCTGATGTGGCTGAAGTGCACAGGGACCAGAGCGGGATGAAATGAGACTGGAGAGGTGAGCATAGAGGAAGACCATACAGGGCCCTAGACCATCATTAAGGGGGATATTTTTATCCGGCAAGCAATGAGAAGCCACTGAGAGGCTTAAGACAGGAGTGTGACATAATCAGATCCATGTTCTGAAAAGTTCCCTTGGCTTCAGTGTGGCAATTGTATTGAAAGGCAGAAAGAGTGGAGGCAGGAAGGTCAGTTAGGAGGCTATTGCAGTGGTCCAGCTGAGTGATGACACAGGCTTGTACTAGGGTGTTGGAAGTGGAGATGGAGAGAAGAGAACTTCTTTGGGAGATATTTAGGAGGGTAAGACAACCCAGACTTGGCGATGGGGGACAGGGGGTGAGAAAGAGATGCCAATTCTGAGGTTTCTGGCTTATGTGGTGGTACATTTTGTTGAGATGGGGAGCACTGGAGACCCTCTGATTTGGGGAGGGAAGAGAAAGTCTTTGGCTCCAGTATGGGAACATTGAGTTTGAGAAGCTTTTGAGGCATTGAAGGGAAAGATGTCAAGTAGGCAATTGTAGCTCAGAAGAGATACAAATACAGGAGTCATTGGTGTGCAGGTGGTATTTAAACCCATAGGAATAGATGAAATCACCTAGGAGAGTAGAGAGGAGAAGAGGACTCAAGACTAATCCCTGGAAAACCTCAATATTAAGAGATGGAAAATAGGAGGAAGAATCTGAAAAGGATAAGCCAGAGAGACTGGAGGAAAATGCAGATCATGCCACTGAAACCCAAGGACAAGAGGATTTCAAGAAGGTAATCGTCGGCCAGGAGCGGTGGCTCACACCTGTAATCCCAGTACTTGGGAGGCTGACGCAGGTGGATCAGGAGGTCAGGAGTTCGAGACCAGCCTGGACAATATGGTGAAACCCCGTTTCCACCAAAAATACAAAAATTAGCTGGGTGCGGTGGTGGTAGTTCCAGATAGATACTACTTGGGAGGCTGAGGCAGAAGAATCACTTGAACCTGGGAGGTGGAGGTTGCAGTGAGCAGAGATTGCGACAGAGTGCAATTCCTGCTCAAAAAAAAAAAAAAAAAAAAAAAAGAAGAAGAAGAAGGTAATGATCAACAGAACTGAATCCTGGCTGGGTGCAGTAGCTCATGCCGGTGATCCCAGCATTTTGGGAGGCCAAGGCAGGAGGATCACTTGAGCCCAGGAATTTGAAACTAGTCTGGGCAACATAGAAAGACCCCATCTCTAAAAAAAAAAAAAAAAAGGAAAAAGGAACTGAATACTGCCAACTGCCAAGAGGTCAGGGGAGATAGCGAAAACTGTCCATAGAATTTAGGGTTCGTGGAGCTCATTGAGCTAATCAAGAGCTGTTTTGGGAGTATGATGGTGGCAAAAAAAATGGCTTAAGTATGCTGAAGAATGATTGGGAAATGAGCAAGTGGATTCAGCAAGTGCTATATAGCCAATTCTTTGGGGAAAAAAATGCAGTAAAGTTAAACAGAGATGGTATAGTAGCTGGAGGAGGACATGGGGGTAGGGTTTCTTTAAAGATGGCGGGCTAGGCGTGGTGGCTTATGCCTGTAATCCCAGCACTTTGGGAGACCAAGGCAAGCAGATCACTTGAGGTCAGAAGTTCGAGACCAGCCTGGCCAACCTGATGAAATCCCATCTCCACTAAAACCACAAAAATTAGCCGAGCGTGGTGGTGGGCACCTGTAATCCCAGCTGCTCGGGGGGCTGAGGCAGGAGAGTTGCTTGAATCTGGGAGGCAGAGGTTGCAGTGAGCGAGATCGTGCCACTGCACTCCAGCCTGGGTGACAGAGTGAGACTCTGTCTCAAAATAATAATAATAAAAGAAAGATGGCAAAGAAGACTTGAGAATGCTTAAATGTAGTTGGAAAGGATTCAGGTGAAAGGTAGTGATTGAATACACAGAGTAGTGTGCTGGTAAATGTTTACTAACTGGCCTTCCAAGAAAAAAAAACATAAAACAATCCTGCTGTGTGTCATTTGCCGATTTCCATGGTGTAAATACTCTCACTATGACTGATTTCAAGCTATCAATGCGACGTTTCAAGCCCTGCAAGCAGGCTCTAGCACACCACTGACAGGAGAAAGAATTGAAATTCGTAGTTATCAGACAATTGTATCTTCTCTTTTATAAATTTCCTGTACATGTCCTTATCCCACTTTTATATTGAAACACTTATCTTTCTCTCGGGAAGCCACAAGAGATCTTTATATACACATGAATATTAATCTTTACTAATTTATTTATGGTGGATTTTTGTACAAGAGAGTTAAAATATTTATGCAGTCAAATCTATCAATATTTCCCTTTATGATTTTTGCCCTTAGTGTCCTGCATTTTATTGTAAATTACTACATTGTCACTCTGCTTTGATTAATGTGAATTTAGCTAGCACGAATTATCTTTTGGAAGCTGAAGTGTTTTAAATTGCAAAGATGAGGAACAAACCATAGATCTTAGTATATTCACCAAGGTATTAGCATCCTATGTGGTCTTTTGGTGGCCAGGTAACACTCTTAATTTCACCTTTTTTTTTTTTTTTCAAGATGGAGTCTCACTCTGTCACCCAGAGTGGAGTGCAGTGGCACGATCTCAGCTCACTGCAACCTCTGCCTCCCAGGTTCAAGTGATTCTCCTGCTTCAGCCTCCCAAGTAGCGGGGATTACAGGCACGTGCCACCATGCTTCGCTAATTTTTGCATTTTTAGTAGAGACAGGGTTTCATCATGTTGGTCAGGCTGGTCTTAAACGTTTTACCTCGTCATCTGCCTACCTTGGCCTCCCAAAGTGCTGGGATTACAGGCGTGATCAACCGTTCCCGGCCAATTTCATCTTTTCAACTAAGTATCTCAAATATCATAATAGGATAGAAAACACTTGCAAAGGGCCTGCTTCCTTCTTTTTACATTTTTTTTTCTTTTCTTTTAGAGACAGGCTGGAGTGCAGTGGCTCAATCATGGCTCCCTGCAGCCTCAACCTCCTGGGCTCGGGCGGACCTCCCACCTCAGCCTCCCAAGTAGCCAGGACCACAGGCACATGCCACCATGCGTTTTTTGTTTATGTTTTGTAAAGACAGTACCTCTATGTTGCCCAGGCTGGTCTTGAACTCCTGGCCTCAAGTGATCCACCCCTCCACCTCTCAAAGTGCTGGGATTACAGGTATGAGATACTGCACCCAGCACCAGCACCCCCCTTTTTTTTTTTTTTTTTTTTTTGTTGTTGTTGTTGTTGAGGCAGGGTCTCGCTCTGCCACCTGAGCTGGAGTGCAGTGGAGCAATGATCACGGCTCACTGTAGCCTCCACCTCCTGGGTTCAAATAATCCTCCCACCTCAGCCTCTCGAGTAACTGAGACTACAGGCTCATGCCACCATGCTCGGGTATTTTTTTGTATAGACAGGGGTCTCCCTATGTTGCCCAGGCTGGTGTCTAACTCCTGGTCTCAAGCAATAATCTCATCTTGGCCTCCCAAAATGTTGGGATTTCAGGCATGGGCCACCACTACCTGCCTTTCTTTTTAAATTTCTACTCCAGTGATTTGAATGTGTGCATCAATCACCTAGACAGATTATTTTCCCTGCCATGGCAAATATACATTAAGGGACCTTTAGGAGCTGGTGACAAGGTTTTATCATTACTTGCCAAGAGAGGCCTCAAACGATAATCACCATGGTATTTTACTCCTGTTAGAAGTAATCAGGATAAAATTGTAACTCTTGACTTCGGCTCCTATTTTCTGTAACTCAATTGGTCAATATTAAATAACCTTATAAAGTACATTCAGTCACCTGGGGGCATATTGACTTGTAGCTAATCCAACAAAGCAGACTCATGGAGAAGTCATGTTACTTAAAATCAGACATCGGCTGGGCACAGTGGGTCATGCCTGTAATCCAAGGTGGGCAGATCACCTGAGGTTGGGAGTTCGAGACCAGCCTGACCAACATGGAGAAACCCCATCTCTACTAAAAATACAAAATTAGCCGGACATGGTGGCATATGCCTGTAATCCCAGCTACTCGGGAGGCTGAGGCAGGAGGATTGCTTAAACCCGGGAGGCGGAGGTTGCAGTGAGCCGAGCTTGCACTGTTGCACTCCAGCCTGGGCAACAAGAGCAAAATTCCAGCTCAAAAACAACAACAACAACAACAACAACAACAACAACAAAATCGGACATTCCATAGTGCCAGCCTTCAGCTGAGAGACCAAGTCAAGGATACAGTCAGGGTTTAAAGGGACGAATAAACTTGGGAATAAACTCATTCATTCATTTATTCAATAGAGATTTATAGGACACTTTGTGTGTGTTGAGACCTGTAGGTGACATTGGAAAACAGTGGTAAACAAGTGCTATTATGGAATTTACAGTCTGGGTGGAAGTTGGGGGATGAAAAGGCACATAGGTTATTATAATACAGAATGGTGAAGAAAAGAATGGGGTCCTTGGGATGGGTACCTAATTGAGACTCCGGTAATTAAGTAAGGCTTTACAAATACGCTGATAGCTAAGTTGATGCCTGAATGGCAATAGAAGGTGGTTAGGTAAAATAGGAAAAGGAAATTATCAAATTATCAGAATGAGTCTAAGAATAAAACACTAGTAACCAGAAATGGGTTGGGAAATGCCAGATGGTCAACAAAAGCACAGGGGTGGATTCCAATAGTGTGAATCTATTATCTTGAACTGAAGTCAAAACTGAGGGTGAGCAGGGATGTGTACAAGGGGGAGGAAGGGGTAGATTTCAAAACTAAGAACCTTTAGTTCTTAATACAGAGATGCGAGGTGTGGGGATTTTGAAAACATCTCTAAAGCAAGGCCAAAATTTCTTGTCTTAAGTGCGGATGGGATCTTGTCAGAAAGGATAAAACACTCTTCGTCTAAACTTGCTTTTTTTTTTTTTTTTTTTGAAAGAGTCTCACTCTGTTGCCCAGGCTGGAGTGCAATGGTGTGATCTCAGCTCACTGCAACCTCTGCCTCCCGGGTCCTAGCAATTCTCCTGCCTCAGCCTCCTAAGTAGCTGGGACTACAGGTGCGCAGCAGCACGCCAGGCTAATTTTTATATTTTTAGTAGAGACCGGGTTTCACCATGTTTGCCAGGCTGGTCTTGAACTCCTGACCTTGTGATCCACCCGACTTGTCGTCCCAAAGTGCTAGGACTACAGGTGTGAGCCACCTCACGTGGCCTAAGCTTGCTTTTGAATGATATGCACCACCCCAACTTCTCAAAGGTCCTTGATGTGGCATTGCGGTGCTGCAACAGAACTGAGGTTTTTCTATGACCATGGAAAGTGACTGATTAATGCTCTGCTCCCTATTACGGAAACTGGGGACTCAATGAAGCATTTTTTGACACGTTGGCAAAGGGCCAAAGCTGCTTCCTGAGAAAGATCTGGGCTTCGCTGCAAGCAACTTGATGACCACCTCCATGACAGGTCCTATGACCTCCCATTCAGGCAAGATCTCAGAGGTGAAGCTTCTCAACTTTCATAATAGAATATCTACAAAGCACCTCCACTATTGGTTTCCAAAATATATGCATTAGCCCTCAATAAACATTTTTATTTATTGATTGATTTATTGATTTTGAGACGGAGTCTTGCTCTGTCTCCCAGGCTGGAGTGCAATGTTGTGATCTCGGCTCACTGCAACCTCTGCCTCCCAGGTTCAAGTGATTCCCCTGCCTCAGCCTCCTGAGTAGCTGGGACTACAGGTGTGCGCCACCACACCCGGCTAATTTTTGTATTTTTAGTAGAGATGGAGTTTTACCATGTTGGCCAGGCTGTTCTCAAATTTCTGACCTCAAGTGATCCGCCTGCCTCGGCCTCCCAAAGTGCTGGGATTACAGGTGTGAGCCACCACGTCTGGCCAAACATTTTAAATTTAGAGATAAAATACTAGCTCTCTAAGCCCTTGTCAGAGATTACAGGTTTAAATAACCTACCATGGAGTTCTGATCACAAATCTAGCCATGAGACCTGAAATTTTAGAAAAGTTTGTTTTTCTGCTTTTTTTTTTTTTTTAATGTTTTGAGACAGAGTCTCACTCTGTCACCCAGGTCGGAGTGCAGTGGCGTGATCTCGGCTCATTGCAATCCTCGTCTCCCGGGTTCGAGCGATTTTCCTGCCTCCGCCTCCCAAGTAGCTGGGACTACAGGCACGCGCCACCACACCCAGCTAATTATTTGTATTTTCAGTAGAGACAGGGTTTCCCCGTGTTAGCCAGGATGGTCTCAATCTCCTCACGTCGTGATCCACCCGCCTTGGCCTCCCGAAGTGTTGGTATTACAGGTGTGAGCCACTATGCCTGGCCGAAAAGTTTGTTTAAGGCAATGTTTCTCCATTGTAGGTTACATAATAAAAGGTAAAGATATGTATGGGCCATATAAATCAATAATAATGATGAAATATGGCCTGTTGTTTATTTAACACTATGTATTGTGGGGACAGTAATACGAAAGCATCCCCAAAAGTTTTATCAACTGTATTCACTCAAAAGTGCACATTTATAGGCACTGCTGGTCACTGGTCAAGTCTGACTGATCTAATAATAAGAATAGAACATGGGTATTTAACAAAATAAATTGGAACAGCGGGAGCTATTAAGCCTAGGCCTGTCTCATGCTGGCTCTGGAGACAGAATCCTGATGGAAGCTTCATTCTGGCAGTTTTCAGAAAGAGAATGCACTTTCAGCAGCATCACGAAGACCCTCATCTCGCCTAGGGTTTGGCCATCTAGCCCGAGAGATTGGGATAACATTGATCTGCAAAATTTGGGGGATGGTGTAGTTCTTGGTTGCTTCAGTTCACTGAGCTGAATGTTGACACACACTGGTAGTGGGTTTGATAATTTAGTTGCAGGCAGGGTATAAATAAATAAAAGGGCCAGGCACGGTGGCTCACACCTGTAATCCCAGCACTTTGGGAGGCCAAGGCAGGCAGATTACAAGACCAAGTACAAAAATTAGCCAGGCATGGTGGCACACACCTGTGGTCCCAGCTACTCAGGAGGCTGAGGCAAGAGAATTGTTTGAACCCAGGAGGCAGAGGTTGCAGTAAGCAGAGATGGCGCCATTGCACTCCAGCCTGGGCAATAGAGCAAGACTCCCTCTCAAAACAAACAAAAACAAACAAACAAAAGAAGGCCTGCCATTCCAAGCCAATCATAAAAATGTCTTTAAAATTATATTCTTTTGTTTATGAAAATAAAAGATTGTTTATACTCATCAAAACCTATGAATGAGGTGAATTTAGTGGTATGTGGATTATAACTCAATAAGCTGTTATATTAAAGGAAAAAAAATGGCTGGGCACAGTGGCTCATGCCTGTAATCCTAGCACTTTGGGAGGCTGAGGCAGGCAGATCATGAGGTCAGGAGATCGAGACCATCCTGGCCCACATAGTGAAACCCCACCTCTACTAAAAATACAAAAATTTACCCAGGTGTGGTGGCACATGCCTGTAATCCCAGCTACCCAGGAGGCAGGAGAATTGCTAGAACCCAGGAGGGTAGAGGTGCAGTGAGCCGAGACATTGCCATTGCACTCCAGCCTGCGTGACACAGCAAGACTCCATCTCAAAAAAAAAATAAAAAATAAATAAAAATTTTAAAAACCTATGAGTCTCTTCTGACCATCCCATTACTGTGCCTTGAACTCAGCTGGGCTCTCTGCACCATACCAAGGCTGCTACAGGAAACACAAAGCAATCAACCATGCTTGGCACTTCCCAAGCCTGGCCCAAGCCTGAGGGTTGCCTCTGAGCTGCTGTTTTTGCTTTGGTCTTTTTGGCTTGCAGGTTCTTGGCTCTGCATATCCAGCCTAAGGTGAGAGGCTCCTTCCTCACTTCCTGGGCTCTCAAGGCCCTGTGGTTGAAACTCTTCTGCACCCTTCCTCCGGCATCTAGGAAAAAGAATCCTCATGCAATTGTGATTTATTTCCTACCAAATATAGTGCAGCATTCTTCAAAATCTGTGAGTGCGCTGAACTCAAGACAGCTTGGCAATGGAAAATGAGAGGTTTCCAGCCATCATCTGCCCAATCCACATGTCCAGCTGGGGCTCTGCATTTCCATGAACAAATCAACAGAGCTTTGATTTGCCTCCTGCGGTTTCAAGTTCAGTGTGTTAAGATGTCTTGTCACATCCATAAGAAAATACAATCTTGTGAATCCCAGAAGGTCTAACAAATTAGATTTGGTGGCTCCTTTATTGCAAAAAGTCCTTGATTGGAGGTGACAGCTCAGTAAATCTACATACTTGAGATCAATCTCTTCTAAATAGCTCATAAACTGGTCATGGTTAAAGGCATGAACACAGAGAAAATTAACAATTTTCATTGCTTTCTCCATCACAGTATGTGGTAAACTGGACTTGCCTCCCCATGAGGCATGAGGCAATGACAGCTGGGCCCACCAAATTTCTCTTGGTTTGAATAAATTATTGAAGCCTTGTTTGCCTACCAACTGCCCTCTTTGCTCAGCCCTAAGATGGGTGCTGAAGAACTAGAGATGACCCAGATCTGTTCATTCCCTTAGGGAGCTCTCAGTCTGGTGGAAGAGACAGATACATTTTCAGTTCCTTTTTTTTTTTTTTTTTTTTTTGAGACAGAATCTCACTCTGTCACCAGGCTGAAGTGCAATGGTGTGATCTCGGCTCACTGCAACCTCTGCCTCCCAGGTCCAAGCAATTCTCCTGCCTCAGCCTCCCAAGTAGCTGGGATTACAGGCACGCACCACCATGCCCAGCTAATTTTGTATTTTTAGTAGAAACGGAGTTTCACCATGTTGGCCAGGCTGGTCTCGAACTCCCGACCTCAGGTGATCCACCCACCTGGGCCTCCCAAAGTGCTGGGATTACAGGCATAAACTACCACCCACACCCAGCCTCAATTCCTTCTTTTTTTTTTTTTTTTCGAGTTGGAGTCTCGCTTTGTCTCCCAGGATGGAGTGCAGTGGCACGATCTCAGCTCACCGCAATCTCTGCCTCCCACATTCAAGAGATTTCCCTGCCTCAGCCTTCCACATAGCTGGGACATAGGCACACACCATCATGCCCGGCTAATTTTTTGTATTTAATAGAGACATGGTTTCACCATGTTGACCAGAATGGTCTTGATCTCCTGACCTCGTGATCCACCTGCCTCGGCCTCCCAAAGTGCTGGGATTACAGGCATGAGCCACCATGCCTGGCCTCAATTCCTTTTTTTTAAGGCAGGATTTCATTTTTTCACCCAGACTGGAGTGTAGATGCACAATCACAGCCCACTGCAGCCTGGACCTCCCGGGCTTATGTGATCTTCCTGCCTCAGGCTCCAGAGTAGTTGGGACCACAGGGGCATGTCACCATTCCTGGCTTTTTTTTTTTTTTTTTTTTTTTTTGTAGAGATAGGGGACTCGCTATGTTGCCCAGGCTAGTCTTGAACTGCTGGCCCCAAGTGATCCTCCCACCTCAGGCTCCCGAAGTGCTGGGATTACAGGTGTGAGTCACCATGCCCTACTCTATTTCCTATTTTTTTTTTTTTTTTTTTTTTGAGACAGAGTCTTGCTCTGTGGCCCAGCTAGAGTGCAGTGGCATAATCTTGGCTCACTGCAACCTCTGTCTCCCAGGTTCAAGGGATTCTCCTGCCTCAGCCTCCTGAGTAGCTAGAACTACAGCCATGTACCACCACGCCCAGCTAATTTTTGTAATTTTAGTAGAGACGGGGTTTCACCATGTTGGCCAGGATGGTCTGGATCTCCTGACCTCGGAATCCAACCCCGTCGGCCTCCCAAAGTGCTGGGACCACAGGCACACGCCCGGCCTCCAATTCCTTTTAAGGGGAGAAGTGCTATGCAGTAAACACAAGGTACTGAGAGACCACAGAACAGCAAGTTAACCAGATGTGGGTTTGGAAAGACTTCCTACGCCTGGAAGGATGAGTAAGAGTTAGCTGGGGAAGGGGGAGTTGAGATTAAATACAGCCTAGGGAAAAGGAATAGCATGTACAAAGAGAAGAAGGAAAAAAGAACATGGTATGTTCAAGGAACTCTAAAATATTGTGTAACTGAAAGTCAGAGTTTGAGGATACTGGAAATTGCCAGTAGCCACATCACCGCCTTGGGTGCCATACTGAGGAGCTTTCTCCATACTGTGGTGAATGAGAATCCAAAATATTCAAACAGAAGATAAACACAGTCAGATGTGGATGTGAAAAGGATATCTGTGTGTACCTAACAGAAAACCCTCAGAAGGGCTAGAATGAATAGGAAAAAGACTTTTAAAAGGAAATATAAGATTTGAACAGCATTATAAACTAGGCACTAACTAAATACATCTCTGGAACATTCCACACAACAGTAACAAGAATGCACATTCTTCTCAAGTGCCCATGGAACATTCTACAGGATAGGCCACATAACAGGCCATAAAAGAAGCCTTAATAAATTTAAAAGTATTGAAATCATACAAACTATGCTCTCCAACCACAATGGAATGAAATTAGAGATAAGTAAGGCAAAATTTTGGGAAATTTGCAAATATGTAGAAATTATACATGGAGTTGGCTCTCCTGTAGGAAAAAAGAAAATAAACATACTCATATATAAACAATGAGTCAAAGAAGTCATGAGATGAGTTAGAAAACACTCAAGTTAAACAATGAAGAAAAAAAAAAGAATAAGTTAGAAAACGCTTTGATATGAATGCAAATTATGACACAATATACCAAAATATCCCAATATATGAATATACCCTAGTTTATGGGATAAAACTAGGCTGGGAATGGTGGCTTACACCTGTAACCTCAGCAGTTTGGGAGGCTGAGGCAGGAGGATTGCTTGAGCCCAGGAGTTTGAGACCAGCCCGGGCAGCATAATGAGACCCTGTCTTTTTAAATTTTTTTTTTATTTTTAATTTTTTTACAGACAGCCTAATCCTATGGGGCTCTCCATGGCCAAATCCAATCGGAATGTACAGACTATTGATTATCAACATAGGTCAGCCTTCTCAAGTGGAGATTAGGATGAAGACTGGTAAACAGGCTCTGGAGTGCCATCAGAAGGTATCTAGTATGGTCCCCCTCTGTTTCCCTTTGTTTTTTTATTTTATTTTTTTTTATATCAAGTTAACAGAAGTTTTACAAAATTGGATGTTTTAAACTCTTTATTAAACTCTGAAATAATGCCACCAAACTCTGGAATGCTTTTTCATCTTAGAATGTACCCTTTTTATGACCTGTGGATTTCTTGTTTAAAAAAGTTAGCTTTGAGTGAATGAAGCATAAATTATCTTAAAGCAAAGGTATAGTAAGATTATGAAAAAGAGTATTAAGACTGATAGCCTTTGGGAGAAGTGAATTTGCTAAATGAGTGACTTTGATAAAATTTTTATGCACAGATATATGTACTTGGTTGATTTTTATCATTGCAATGTCTTTTGTATCTTTGATTTTCAGAAGATTTCTACAATAAGTACATTCTTACACTAAAAATTCTTGAACATCTTTCCAAGTTTAAAAAGACAGAATTTTTTTTTTGTTTGTCTTTTTGTTATAGCAAAGGTAGAGTGAGCTGGTGGGGTCAGGCAGGCCCAGTGAGGAATAGCCATGGGATTTCTAGCCAAAGAAAGAAAGAAAAAAAAAAAAGAATAAAAAAAAAAAAATGAAGGAGAGGAAGAAAGAGAAAGAGGAAGAGGGAGAGAGAACGGGGGTGTTGCTTTATTACCCAGGCTAGAATGCAGTCTAAAAATGGGTATGCCTATAATTGTGCTTAATAATAGAAACATGAAGAAAAAATGAGGGAAGAAAATAACAAACAAGCAGCCAATCGATATTTCATTGAAACCTGTAAATAGATGTGATGTGGTACTGATAAGAGTGTACATTTTGTGTATTTAAAGTGGAGAGTTCTTTTTTTTTTTTTTTTTTTTTTTTTTGAGACGGAGTTTCACTCATGTTACCCAGGCTGGAGTGCAATGGCGCGATCTCGGCTCACCACAACCTCCGCCTCCTGGGTTCAGGCAATTCTCCTGCCTCAGCCTCCTTAGTAGCTGGGATTACAGGCACGCACCACCATGCCCAGCTAATTTTTTGTATTTTTAGTAGAGACGGGGTTTCACCATGTTGACCAGGATGGTCTCGATCTCTTGACCTCGTGATCCACCCGCCTTGGCCTCCCAAAGTGCTGGGATTACAGGCTTGAGCCACCGTGCCCGGCCTAAAGTGGAGAGTTCTATAAATGTTAATTAAGTTTACTTGTTCCGGATCTGAGTTCAAATTCTGGATATCGTTGTTAATTTTCTGTCTCATTGATCTGTCTAATATTGATGTTGAAGTCTCCCACTATTATTGTGTGGGAGTCTAAGTCTCTTTATAAGTCTTATATATCTGGGTATTTCTGTATTGGGTGTGTATATATTTAGGATCTTTAGCTCTTCTTGTTGCATTGATCCTTTTATCATTATGTAATATCCTTCTTTGCTTCTTTTGATCTTTGTTGCTTTAAAGCAATTCCTGCTTTTTATTTATTTATTTTTGCTCTCCATTTGGTTGGTAAATCTTTCTCCATCCCTTTGTTTTGAGTCTTTGTGTATCCTTGCATGTGAGATGGGACTGGATGCAGCATACCGTTGGGTTTTGGCATTTTTTGCCTGTCTGTGTCTTTGGATTGGGGGATTTAGTCGATTTAAGTTTAGAATTAATAATAATATATGTGAGTTTAATACTGCCATTTAATGTTAGCTGGCTGTTTTGCCTATTAGTTGGTGTAAATTCTTGATTATGTTGATGCTCTTTACTTTTTGGTATTTTCTCAAAAGGCTGATACTGGTTTCTCCTTTCTATGTGTAGTGGTTCTTTCAGAAGCTCTTGTAAAGCAGGCCTGGTGGTGATGAAATCTCTGAGTGCTTGCTTGTTCACAAAAGATTTTATTTTTCCTTCGCTTATGAAGCTTAGTTTGGCTGGATGTAAAATTCTGGGTTGAAAGTTCTTTTCTTTAAGGATGTTGAATATTGGCCCCCACTCTCTTCTGTCTTGTAGGGTTTCTGCTGAGAGATCTGCTGTGAGTCTGATAAGGCTTCCCTTTATGGGTAACCTGACCTTTCTCTCTGGCTGCCCTCAGTATTTTCTCCTTCATTTCAAACCTGGTGAATCTGGCGATTATGTGCCTTGAGGTTGGTCTTCTTGAGGAATATCTTTGTGGTGTTCTCTGTATTACCTGGAGTTGAATATTGTCCTGCCTTGCTAGGTTGGGAAAGTTTTCCTGAATAATATCCTGAAGCATATTTTCCAGCTTGGATTGATTCTCTTTGTCACATTCAGGTACACCTATCAAGCGTAGATTAGGTCTTTTCACATAGTCCCATATTTTTTGGAGACTTTGCTCGTTCCTTTTTAACCTTTTTTCTCTAATCTTGTCTTCTGGTTTTATTTCATGAAGTTGGTCTTCGACTTCTGATATCTTTTCTTCTGCTTGATCAATTCGGCTGTTGAAACTTGTGCATAGTTCACGAAGTTCTCGTGTTGTTTTTCAGCTCCATTAATTCACTTATATTCCTCTCTAAATTGTGTATTCTTGTTAACATTTCGCCAAACCTTTTTTCAAAGTTCTTAGTTTCTTTGCATTGGGTTAGAACAAGTTCTTTTAATTCACAGAAGTTTCTTATCACCCACCTTTTGAAGCCTGCTTCTGTTAATGGAACACAGTCTTTCTCCATCAGGCCTTGTTCTGTTGCTGATGAGGAACTGTGATCCCCTGTAGAGGGAGAGGCGTTCTGATTTTGGGTATTCTCAGCCTTTTTAGGCTGTTTTCTTCCCTTAGTTATAAATTTATCCATCTGTGGTCTTTATAATTACCATCTTTATAATTGGGTTTCTGAGTGGACGTCCAACTTATTGATTCTCAGCGCTAAAATCTGAACAACCCACTGCGCCAGCCAAAACAGCGGCGTTATGATTGATGGTGCTTTTCTGACTCGGCACCAAGAACCACCGCACCAAGGCAGCAGCAAAACCGCCTCGCCGGGCACAAGAGTCGCACTGGCGACCCGTGGGGCTCCTCCACTGGGAATCTCCTGGTGCGTGAGCAACAAAAATTCGTCTGAAAGTGTGGCATCCTCTCGTTCTCTGCGCTTTCACTGGGAGCTACAATCCCGAGCTGCTAGTGATCAGCCATCTTGGATCTCTCTCGAGACCCTGTCTTTTTTAAAAAAAAAAATAAAAATAAAAATAAAATAGAAACTAAACTGGTGCTTAGAAGGAAACATATAGCTGTAGACACCTACATTAAAAAAAAAGAGAGAGAGCTCTTCGAGGTGGCTCATGCCTGTAATTCTAGCACTTTTAGAGGCTAAGGCAGGCAGATCACAAGGTCAGGAGTTCGAGACCAGCCTGACCAACATGGTGAAACCTCATCTCTACTAAAAATACAAAAATTAGCCAGGCATGGTGGCATGTGCTTGTAATCCCAGCTACTCAGGAGCCTGCGGCAGGAGAACCGCTTGAACCCAGGAGGCGGAGGTTGCAGTGATCCGAGATTGTGCCATTGCACCATTGCACTCCAGCCTGAGCGACAGAGTGAGACTCCGTCTCAAAAAAAAAAAAAAAAAAAAAAAAAAACAGATCAGTGCAGTGGCTCCCACTTGTAATCCTAGCACTTTGGGAGGCCAAAGTGGGAGAACTGCTTGAAAGTCAGAAGTTCAAGACCAGCCTGCACAATACAGTGAGACCCCTGTCTCTATTAATTTTTTTTTTTTTTTTTTTTTAGCTGGGAGCGGTGGTGTGCACCTGTAGTCCCAGCTACTGAGGAGACCAAGGCATGAAGATGGGTGGAGCCTGGGAGTTTGAGGATACAGTGTTATGATCCCACCACTGGACTCCAACCTGTTTTTAGAAAGACGACGAGACCTCGTCTCTAAAAATAAAAACAAAATCAAAGAAGTAAATACATCTCTAAAAGTAATAACCTAAACTTCCACTTTAGGAAACTAGAAAAAGACCGGGCGTGGTGGCTCATGCCTGTAATCCCAGCACTTTGGGAGGCTGAGGCTAGACAATCGCTTGAGCCCAGGTGGTTGAGGCTGCAGTGAGCTGTGATTGTGCCACTGCACTCCGGCCTCGGTGACAAGGCAAGACACTGTCTCAATAAAAAAAAAAAAAAAAAAAAAAAAAAAAAGAAAGAAAGAAAAGAAAAAGAAACTAGAAAAAGAAAACCAAGACCAGGTGCGGTGGCTCCCGCCTGTAATCCCAGCACTTTGGGAGGCTGAGGTGGGCGGATCACTGAGGTTGGGAGTTTGAGACCAGCCTGACCAACAGGAAGAAACCCCGTCTCTATTAAAAATACAAAATTATCCGGGTGTGATGGCACATGCCTGTAGCCCCAGCTACTTGGGAGGCTGAGGCAGGAGAATCACTTGAACCTTGGAAGTGGAGGTGGTGGTGAGCCGAGATTGCGCCATTGCACTTCAGCCTGGGCAACAAGAGCGAAACTC